>NC_079211.1:154930794-154933294 GCF_029633865.1 Lampris incognitus | reverse complement strand
ATTTGAAAATCATTAACAACACCATAGCCACACACCTCCCCTTCCTGGCAGAAATCCCACATGACACCTTCACCACGGAAAAAGATAACCTCCACTGGACAGCGTCCACAGCCCGCAATATCTTCCAACATTGGTGCAAACAATTAAATTTAACGTCGGCCTGAAGCCTAACCGGGCACGGGACGAGCACACCCCAGAACCACGACCGGACACACACCGCAATCGGGACCTGGTCTGGAATTCAGAATCACAAATCTGTAATCTGGCAACATTGTTCACTCCCACCACACCACAACGCCATCTCCTGGAGAGGGGGCTCACCTTCATCCCACGCCCCACCAACTTTGACTGGGAGCAACTTCAAAGGGACCTACACAATTACCACAGACGATTAAAACTCAAAAATTATTTCCATCCCGACTCCCAACAACAACGACAACACAAACAATTCAGCCACCCGTCCACCTGGGAACCGGACAACACCACCCTAGACCCGGAAACACAACACCTCATCCTCCAAGATAGACTGACTCTACGCCGCTATCGTCCCCCGGCGGATGTCCCAGACAACCTACCGGGGGCCGAACGCGCAGCGCTCAAACAACTAATCCATCACCCCAACATCATTATCAAACCGGCAGACAAAGGCAGCAAAATTGTAATCATGGACAGACAACAATACTCACTGGAGGCGAACAGACAGCTAAACAACACCACCTACTATAGACCCCTGGACGATACAATACAACCCCAGACCCAAATTCAAATCCGGACCATTATTCAATCGCTACATAACAAAAAATACATTTCGGCCAAACAAAAACACTATCTATTCGGACCACAGAACCCACGACCCCGCTATTTTTATCTCCTACCAAAAATCCACAAAGAGCCACAAACTTGGACCGTTCCCTTTGAGGTTCCTCCCGGCCGCCCTATAGTCTCGGACTGCAATAGCGCCACCTACCACATTAGCCAATACATCGACCACTTCTTGGGCCCTCTCTCCACCCGACACCCCAGCTACATTAAAGACACATACCACTTCCTGGAAATCATCCGCTCCATGGCCGTCCCCGCCAACGCGTATTTATTCACAATTGACGTTGATAGCCTGTATACCAATATTAACACACAACTGGGTTTACAAGTCATCTCATCCGTTTTTTCTCGCAACCCGGACGACACACGACCGGATGCGGAAATCCTTCAACTCCTAGAGTTGTGCCTGAAAAACAACGACTTCCTATTCAATAATCAATATTATCTCCAGGTGACCGGGACGGCCATGGGCCAGAGATTCGCACCATCCTATGCCAACCTCTACATGAGTGAATGGGAGCGAGAGGCCTTGGACAAATGCCCCCTAAAACCCACCCTCTACCTTCGGTTTTTAGACGACATTTTCGGAATCTGGCCACACGACCTGGCACAATTCTCAGACTTTATCCACATTCTCAATAATCATCACCCCTCCATCAAAATCAAACACACCATAGAATCGGAACAAATCAACTTCCTGGACACCACAGTCTATTTCAGGCCACTCGACTCCACACAGAAAACACTCCAGACCAAAGTTTATTTCAAACCAACGGACACACACTCACTATTACACAAATATAGTTACCATCCAAGACACACGTTCAAAGGCATAGTCAAATCACAACTCATCCGTTTCCATCGCATTTGCTCAGACATCTCAGATTTCCACTCAGCCACCCACATTCTGTTCAAAAGCCTCCGTAAACGAGGCTACTCCAAACGCTTCCTCCGCACCATTAAAAGCAACACCTTGGCTCCTCCCGTTCCCATTCGCTCATCACCCCCCCATCGGCCCCAGCCCCCGCCAACCCAGGTTCCCAGATCCGAGCTGCCTCCACCCTCTTCCCCCTACCTGAACCAAGGCCGGGATCCTCTAAACCCCAGCCCTGACACCCCCTCCCACCCTTATCCTGATCTTAACCACCCCCAACCCCATCCTTATCCTAACCATAACCCTAACCATAACCCCAACCCTAACCATAACCATAACCCTAACCATAACCCCAACCCTAACCATAACCCCAACCCTAATCCTAACCCTAAACTTAACCATGACCCTACCCCCGGTCCTTATCCTGAACCTAACTCTTCCCCCTTCCCCAATGAAGGCCTGCATCCCAACCCCCCTGTAGCGAGAGGCAACTCGGGCCCACAACACACCGCCACAATTAGTTCACACCTCAACCCTACCCCGCCGCGGCACTTCATACCTCTCATCTCCACCTTTTCACACAAAATAACCGGTCTCCACCATGCCATAAAGAACAGTTTCTCCAGTCTACAGTCCCAGCACCCGGCTTTCCACAACAATAAAATCATATCCGCTTACAGAAAAAACAAGAGCCTCCACAACATACTGGTCAAATCACAATTCTCCGATCACAGACCCACACCCCAATTACAATATGCACACCACTACAGAAACAGAAAATACATCCACAACCCACACACCAAC
>NC_079211.1:154728294-154928294 GCF_029633865.1 Lampris incognitus | reverse complement strand
TGCGAAAAGGCACCGATTTACCCGGACACCAAAATCGCGGTATTCTCAATTGGCCTCAACAACAGGGACCGGGACGCAAAACAAACCTCCATAAAACAGCTCAGAGCACTTTATAGACAGGCCAAAATCACCTTCCCAAATGCAGACATTTACTTCCCCATTATAAATTACTCCTCACGGCTCCCGCCAACCCACCGGGACAATTTGAAAATCATTAACAACACCATAGCCACACACCTCCCCTTCCTGGCAGAAATCCCACATGACACCTTCACCACGGAAAAAGATAACCTCCACTGGACAGCGTCCACAGCCCGCAATATCTTCCAACATTGGTGCAAACAATTAAATTTAACGTCGGCCTGAAGCCTAACCGGGCACGGGACGAGCACACCCCAGAACCACGACCGGACACACACCGCAATCGGGACCTGGTCTGGAATTCAGAATCACAAATCTGTAATCTGGCAACATTGTTCACTCCCACCACACCACAACGCCATCTCCTGGAGAGGGGGCTCACCTTCATCCCACGCCCCACCAACTTTGACTGGGAGCAACTTCAAAGGGACCTACACAATTACCACAGACGATTAAAACTCAAAAATTATTTCCATCCCGACTCCCAACAACAACAACGACAACACAAACAATTCAGCCACCCGTCCACCTGGGAACCGGACAACACCACCCTAGACCCGGAAACACAACACCTCATCCTCCAAGATAGACTGACTCTACGCCGCTATCGTCCCCCGGCGGATGTCCCAGACAACCTACCGGGGGCCGAACGCGCAGCGCTCAAACAACTAATCCATCACCCCAACATCATTATCAAACCGGCAGACAAAGGCAGCAAAATTGTAATCATGGACAGACAACAATACTCACTGGAGGCGAACAGACAGCTAAACAACACCACCTACTATAGACCCCTGGACGATACAATACAACCCCAGACCCAAATTCAAATCCGGACCATTATTCAATCGCTACATAACAAAAAATACATTTCGGCCAAACAAAAACACTATCTATTCGGACCACAGAACCCACGACCCCGCTATTTTTATCTCCTACCAAAAATCCACAAAGAGCCACAAACTTGGACCGTTCCCTTTGAGGTTCCTCCCGGCCGCCCTATAGTCTCGGACTGCAATAGCGCCACCTACCACATTAGCCAATACATCGACCACTTCTTGGGCCCTCTCTCCACCCGACACCCCAGCTACATTAAAGACACATACCACTTCCTGGAAATCATCCGCTCCATGGCCGTCCCCGCCAACGCGTATTTATTCACAATTGACGTTGATAGCCTGTATACCAATATTAACACACAACTGGGTTTACAAGTCATCTCATCCGTTTTTTCTCGCAACCCGGACGACACACGACCGGATGCGGAAATCCTTCAACTCCTAGAGTTGTGCCTGAAAAACAACGACTTCCTATTCAATAATCAATATTATCTCCAGGTGACCGGGACGGCCATGGGCCAGAGATTCGCACCATCCTATGCCAACCTCTACATGAGTGAATGGGAGCGAGAGGCCTTGGACAAATGCCCCCTAAAACCCACCCTCTACCTTCGGTTTTTAGACGACATTTTCGGAATCTGGCCACACGACCTGGCACAATTCTCAGACTTTATCCACATTCTCAATAATCATCACCCCTCCATCAAAATCAAACACACCATAGAATCGGAACAAATCAACTTCCTGGACACCACAGTCTATTTCAGGCCACTCGACTCCACACAGAAAACACTCCAGACCAAAGTTTATTTCAAACCAACGGACACACACTCACTATTACACAAATATAGTTACCATCCAAGACACACGTTCAAAGGCATAGTCAAATCACAACTCATCCGTTTCCATCGCATTTGCTCAGACATCTCAGATTTCCACTCAGCCACCCACATTCTGTTCAAAAGCCTCCGTAAACGAGGCTACTCCAAACGCTTCCTCCGCACCATTAAAAGCAACACCTTGGCTCCTCCCGTTCCCATTCGCTCATCACCCCCCCATCGGCCCCAGCCCCCGCCAACCCAGGTTCCCAGATCCGAGCTGCCTCCACCCTCTTCCCCCTACCTGAACCAAGGCCGGGATCCTCTAAACCCCAGCCCTGACACCCCCTCCCACCCTTATCCTGATCTTAACCACCCCCAACCCCATCCTTATCCTAACCATAACCCTAACCATAACCCCAACCCTAACCATAACCCTAACCATAACCCCAACCCTAACCATAACCCCAACCCTAACCATAACCCCAACCCTAACCCTAACCACGACCCTAACCCTAAACTTAACCATGACCCTACCCCCGGTCCTTATCCTGAACCTAACTCTTCCCCCTTCCCCAATGAAGGCCTGCATCCCAACCCCCCTGTAGCGAGAGGCAGCTCGGGCCCACAACACACCGCCACAATTAGTTCACACCTCAACCCTACCCCGCCGCGGCACTTCATACCTCTCATCTCCACCTTTTCACACAAAATAACCGGTCTCCACCATGCCATAAAGAACAGTTTCTCCAGTCTACAGTCCCAGCACCCGGCTTTCCACAACAATAAAATCATATCCGCTTACAGAAAAAACAAGAGCCTCCACAACATACTGGTCAAATCACAATTCTCCGATCACAGACCCACACCCCAATTACAATATGCACACCACTACAGAAACAGAAAATACATCCACAACCCACACACCAACACAGCTATGCCCACCTTGGGCTCATTCTCCGTCAACACCACAAACGTCGTTTACATCATCACATGCACCCTCTGCGACAAACACTACATTGGGGAAACCCGACACTCGATACATACACGACTCTCACAACACATACACAACATCATGGTAGGCAAACTTCGTACCCCCCTAATCACACACTTCCAAACGCACCCCTCCTCCCACCTCATCATCTCTGGCCTTGAAAACAACGATCACTGGACCGTGGGGCAGAGGAAGAGAGCGGAAAAACAGTGGATCCACAAGCTCCGGACGACCGCACCGGGAGGCCTCAATGATGACGTTTAATTACGCCGGCCCCTGTTTGCTCATGTCCATGCATCCGCCAACAACCATCTTTATCCATTGGGGGGACTAGTTCAGACACCGTAGGCCAGTGCAAATAAAGTCAATTACCGACACCCCAAACCCCAACCCTAACCCAACCCTAACCCCCTAACCCTAACCCCCCTAACCCTAACCCTAACCCACCCTAACCCACCCTAACCCTAACCCTAACCCTAACCCCCTAACCCTAACCCCTAACCCTAACCCAACCCCAAACCTAACCCTAACCCCCCCACCCTAACCCTAACCCCCCTAACCCTAACCCCTAACCCTAACCCCTAACCCTAACCCTAACCCTAACCCCCCTAACCCTAACCCCCCTAACCCTAACCCTAACCCTAACCCCCTAACCCTAACCCTAACCCCCTAACCCTAACCCTAACCCCCCCCCCTAACCCCAACCCCAACCCCAACCCCAACCCCTAACCCCTAACCCTAACCCCTAACCCTAACCCCCTAACCCCCTAACCCTAACCCCCTAACCCCCTAACCCTAACCCCTAACCCTAACCCTAACCCCCTAACCCCCTAACCCTAACCCTAACCCCCTAACCCCCTAACCCTAACCCTAACCCTAACCCCTAACCCTAACCCAACCCCCCCCAACCCTAACCCTAACCCAACCCCAAACCTAACCCTAAACCCTAACCCTAACCCCCAACCCTAACCCCCTAACCCCCAACCCTAACCCCCTAACCCCGACTAGTCCACACACCGTAGGCCAGTGCAAATGAAGTCAATTACCGACACCCCAAACCCCAACCCTAACCCCTAACCCCCACCCTAACCCCTACCCCCTAACCCCGATCAATGATAACCCAACCCTAACCCTCATCAATGATAACCCAAACCCCAACCCCTTAACCCTAGCCAAAACGCTAACCCAGACCTTAACCCTAGAATACACCATAACTCATACCTTGTTTCCTCTTTTTCCACACAAAATTACAGCACTTCATTGTCCAATCAAACAACTTTGCCATATTACAGTCTTAACACCCAGCTTTTCACAATCACAAAATCATCTCAGCCTACAGAAAAAGCAAGAGCCTTCAACCATTACTCACTAGATCCCAATTCGCTGACCATAGACCCACACCCCAACTGCACCATGGCCACCACTACAAAAACAGAAAATTCATCCAGAATTCACATCTTTCCCCACGCTAGGCTCTTTTTCCATCACCACCACCAACATGGTATACATCAATACATGCACACTCCGTCACAAACATGACATAGGAGAAACCAAGCACTCCATTCACACTAGCTTATCACAACACCTCTACTATATCAGGCAAGGTCGACTCAACACCACCCGGGTCAAACATTTCCAACTTCACCCCCCCCCCACTCACCTCACAGTTTCCGGTCTAGAAAACAACGACCGCTGGACCGTTGAGCAGAGAAAGAGAGCAGAGAGAATTTGGATCCACAGGCTTGGGACCACTGTACCAGGAGGTCTTAATGATTGAAAGATGGCCGACCCACTCCTGGTGTGGTTGTCCCTGGATCTACAATCTGGCTGCACTGACCCCCCTTTCTTAAAGATCTCAATCTTGTCTAAATCTTTGCATGAAATGACAACCCCATATTTATTTATTCATTGATTTACCCTTTTAATTGTGTTTTATTTATGAAATTTTAGGCAATTTTATTAGAATGGTTTGAGGGGATAACTTATTTTTCGGTTTTTTATTAGAGCACGTAATCACATGGCTTATTGAGTTTCTTTATTATTATTCCTATTATTGTTATTTTTTACTATGCTAGCGAGTCTTCTAATAGCACTATTTGTAGCACTTATAATTTAACACTTACTCCTCCTCCAGCTTCTAGATTTTACCTCAGTATTTAATTTACAAACTCATAACTTAACCCGGGGGACCTTCTCGTCCAGGGATCCGTGTAGCCTCCCCTTTTAACCTAACTCTATTAGACCTTTCCTTCCTCTGCTCTTGTACTCTGTCTGGGAATTGAACCTGCATCCCTAGCAGGAGGGACCGCAGCCTCCTCCATCACACCATCCCTCAGATCAGGAGGTCAGTGCTACATAAATACAATGTATAACCCACAACCCCAACCCTTACCCAAAACCTAACTCTAACCCTGACCCTAAACCCAACCCCTAAACCTGCCCAATCCCTCACTTAGAAAATAAATGTCACCCTACCTTAGTGGGAGTGCTGGCAGTGGAAGGAGGCGGATAGTTTCTTATTCATGGGTTTCACATCATTTGAGTGGTGCATCACACCACCATCTTCAGGACCAATGGATACCAGGATGCCTTCGATCTGTAGTGCTGTGGGTTGTGACCACAAGAAGTTACAAACAAATGGATTACAATTTTACAGAATCCCTAAAAACCATGATTGTCTAAATAAACTGATCGCAGTAATCAAAAAGGACCACTGGATTCCCACAGAACACTCCAGGCTATGAACGTTAGCTAGCTGACTACCGTGTTAACTTCATAGCCTTGTAACAAAACAGTCTTGTGGACGAGGTACACGTAAACGTCGTGAAACGGAAAATTAGGAAGATCGATAGCAGACTGAAGTGGGGTTAATTGGTCTCTGGATAGAAGGATCCAATTCTCAAAACTCGATTTTTTGCAGATAACACTGCATCTCCTCCGTGGTTAAGTGAACGATTCTGGACAGTCTTTCTAAACTTCCCGGGGACTGCGGTCCTCAAGATGGCGGTCATAGCAACAAAACCCACGTGATTGAAACCCATGAATAGGGTTGTAGCAGCTGGTTGCAAGCCTTACACAGGCCACTAGGTTGACAACTGTCATTGTGGATCTGTACTATCAAGCTGTGCTGTGTCGTTGCCCTGACGTTTAAGTCCAGCATGTCAGCAAAGTGTCACAGGTCACTGCGTTACAGCCTACTTGACAGCAGTTGGCGCTTGCTATTAAACGCCTTCACTGAGCTGATCATGTTTATCCTTTCCCTATTGTTCTAAATTCAGCTCATTTAGCGTGCTAGTGAGATCGATGAGGAATGCCAAATCCAAAAGCCACTTGTCCTCCAGTTGTGTATTATCGGCATGTTTAGCAAACCTGAGAAAATCTTTGATTTCAGGTAACTACACATTGAATCTCCTAAAATTTGCCTCGGCTCAGCCACCTTACACCCGTGTGCAGTAACAGTCTGTGTTCGGCTACCATCTCCACCATGTGTGCACAAAATAGCCTCCTCGCCCTAACTGAGCACACAATCTTCATAGCTACAGCCATTACTTCTTTCATATTTAAGATCTTCCCACACAGCGCTTGTTGGTGAATTATGCAATGATAAAGAAGTCCGGTAAAGAATCATTTTGCTTGCACAATTCCACGAACCCATTAGTACAGCCTACCATAGCAGGTGCACCATCAGTTGCAAGGGAGATGAGTTTAAAAAGGGGGAAGTATAGTCTGGTTAACGAATTCCATGAATGCTTGAAAAATATATTCGCCTCTAGTCTGTCCTTTAAGCGGCAAAATGGGGAGTAGATCTCTTGCGCTCAGGTCTTCAAAGAACATTCTAGTGAAAATGCATAACTCTGCCACAACTACCATATCGGTTAACTCGTCAAACTAGAAGGAAAAACACTCGCATGCATCCATGTCATTCAGTTGCTCGTTAAGATTCTCGGCCATTTCCTCACAGCGCCATGTAACAGTATTCCGGGATAGTTGAAGGTCTTTAATGGCAGTCAGTGTCCGTTTTATTCTTGAAATCCCCTTAGAGTGCATCCGCAGCCACAACAAACGTCTTTCACAATTTCACCGTCTTGAACGATTGTATGCTTAACAAGAACGTGACTGATTGCGGTACGCTATCATTGCAGCCTTACCCATGGAGTTGTCTCATAAAAATTACTTGCGCTAATTGAGACTTCAATTCCTGCTATTTTCTGGTTCTTAGAGCCGTTTTCACTGGGAAATCTGTATCATAACTTTTGTGCACCATTTTACAATGCCGCTCCAAATTACTGTTCGTCGGCACTAGTATTGCAGATCAGACATATGGATTTTGCGTTGGAATAAAAAATAAAAATCTTCCTCCCATTCATTGTGAATGATGTTTTTGATCTTTTGGCTTCTGCCATTTTTGTTGTCGGTCATCTCCCAACACTCAGAAAATTAAAGACAAGCCAATCTTATTAACATTAGGCACAGCTCTCGTCTCCTCTTCTCCACTTACTCACCGACAGTGAATGTAAGGTTACACCTTCATTCGTCAGAGCTTGCGAGGGAGATGATTCGCCAATAATATATTGAATCTGACTAATACAGGACTGATGCAGACCTTGCCACTTAATGGTTAGTCAGACCCATTCTTTCACAAATGTTTGTAAATGCAGGCTGCATGGCTAGCTGCCTAATTTTATATACCTATGGCAATGAATCTGAATGAAACACCTGAATTCAATGATTAGGAGGTGTGTCCCAATACTTTTGTACATAGCGTATAGTCGTTCTGAGGAATCTTCACTGGGATCGAAAAGACAACACTAATTTATCCCAGGAAGAAATTGAAGCTCTTAAGCAACTTCAAAACAAACAGTTATTACACCCGCAGATACAGGTAGTGGGGAGGTTATTTTGGATAGGGAATAATATGTGTCAGACAGAATTCAGTAACACCAGACATTAGACCAAACTTAGTAGCCCCATTTTCCCATACACCATACCAGTAGTACACAAAATATTGGAGGTTTGATTAATACTAAAAAGAACAAATATACACATATGTATATATATACATATATATTTGAAGGGTAGTGACAATCCCCGCCCTAAACGATTTTATTTATTACCAAGATCCGAAATCCTGGAGTACACCCTATGAAATTCCTCCCGGTTACACAATTGTTTGACTGCAACAGTGATACTTAACAGCAGAATTTACTGAATGTTATCTTAACCCCATTTCTAACAAACATCCTAGCTACATCCAAGATACATAAGATTTCTTGGACAAAATGAAAAATCTTTCAATCGACATGCCAACCTGCTTTTCAGAGCCCTGAGGGACTATAAAAATAGAGAAACAGAAGATAGGAGAGGAACGCTACATCAATGACGGATTTTTTTTTCCACGTAGCTATTTCAATTTATTTATTTTTACCATAAAACGTCATATAGGCCGGCCTGAATGTCTCTTAAAAATCGAAACGTTGCAACATTCAACAGCCTAAGCAGAAACCAAGCCGATAGACGGCGATCTGGTTTCTGGGCAAAATACCCCCCCCCCTCTGTCTTATTTAGAAAAAGTTAAAAAAAATGTTTTTTTTAGACAGAGCAACATCTCAATGGCCTGTCTAAACAGAAACCAAGCCAATTGACAACGCTTTGGTGTCTGGACAAAATACTTGGAAACCCCGAATTATTTATTTTTTACCTTTTATCCGGACGAGTCAATCCACAGCACTATGGCGACCTAGGACAGAAGAAAAAAAACACTAAGTGGATGAACATCAACTATCGACACGGGCGTCGACAGCAGCAACGACTACGGCTCGCCAGACCAAGACTTCGACGGCCGCGTTGGAAGGGAGTACCAACCACGCAACTACCAACACCGCCTTCACCAATAGAGCTACTTAAATCAGTGACGGAACACGTTTTCCTCAACGACAAACCAACACGGGACCCCCTTACAGACGAGATGCGACTAACCGAAATGAAGGAGCCACCTACACGGATGACAGACCACGTCTTTTCCCACAACCGGCAAACCTACACGGAAGCCACCGAGTGGACGACAGTCAACTACCGGCACGGGCGCCCACACCAGCGCAACGGCTATGGCTCACCAGACCGAGACTTCGACGGACTTGTGCTTCGGGGACCAGAGACGGACGCGTTGGAAAGCAAGACCAACCACAAAGCTACCAACACCGCTCCCGCCAACGGAGCCACTTACGCCAACGACGGAACACGTTTTCTTCGTCGACGGACCAACGCAGGACCCAGGAGCAGACGGGATAGAGCTAGCATAAAGAAGGTGTAGGCGAGTATGTGGTCCAGGTGCGACAGCCGTCACCAATGTGTGTTGATCAAACAGGAGACAGAACTTCCCTTTACCCATTTATTGGCAGGTATCAGAGTGGGTGGTCTACAGGAAACAAACACATGCAAGCGCCATAGAGAATCAGGTTACATGTTGTATGTTAATAACACTATGTTGGAAGCATGAAATGTCACCCAAATAACAGTACTAACTTCACATTACCTGCATTCCATGACATACTCTTAACACCAAAGTATTCACTCATTTGATCCACGCAAACATGTAATCCAAGAGGAATTAACGGTCAATTTAACTAGTAAACTTAGCTTCACTGCCCGAGTTTTTCATCACTTCCTGGTTTACTGTAGGACCGGTGCTAACCGCCTGTGGCCACTCAAGAACACCCCCCGGGGGGGGGGGATAAGCTCATGCAGATCACGTGGTCACAAGTCCGCTGTTACCTTAAGTGTCGCCAGGTAATTGGACGATTTTCGGTTGGATTGTGCGGGTTAAAATGGCCTTGGGCAGGTGGGTGTCGTTTCGGCTGGTTTTCCATGAGTTGGGCAGGTTTTTTGTATTACAAATTACAGTATATTAAAATATATATGTTAACTAGGCTAAATAACATCTAAGCACAACATTCTGGTGAGAGGAGAAATGAGTTATGGTACTATATGGTACTACCTACGAGACAAAGGCACATTGCAGATTTTGCAAAAGCGGCATTAGGGCTCATTTAACAGACTTGAGATCACAGTGCAACCAGCAAACAAGGTTCGTTGCCTGTCTAGTGTGAAACCCTTTACTGCGCCCATGACGAGCAACCAGAACATCAAAGACGACCAGAAACGCCACGAGCTCAGCATAGCAACGTCTATCGCTCGCCACACTTCTATTAACGCTGTGAACGACTTCTCAGATTTACTGCAAGATGAGACAGGAGAATTTAAAACGCACAGTGTATATATGTGTGTGGGGAATGGGGAATGTCCGCTGAAAATGTTTTCACCAAGTGCTACCCGTTGGTTAGTGACAGCTGACTGCATCGATAGAATACTTGAGCAAGAAAATAAGCTCAAGTTACACTTCACTCAGGCAACAAATGATGAGCACTGCTATGCGACTCCTGAATGAGATGTATAGTGACTCGACAAAGTCTTTTCATGCATTTTCTACATCCAATTCTTCAGGAGATCAAAGTTGTGATCAAGTACTTTCAGCTGGAAACAGGAGACAGCTTAGGCGTTTTCAGGGACCTTAACAGGCTGTTCATGTCAACACAGACGAATAATCAAGCAGATCATACGTCGCATGAACACCGATCAAAAGATCAGGTAACTGGACCTACAACACCCAAACATTCATTTCACCTCTTGAGGCAGCTCTGGTGACCTCTTTTAGTCAGAAATTAGAGACCAGTACTCCGCCCCTTGAGAAGACGCAGCTCATTACAACATGCTGCATGGAGTTTCTGAAAGAAGTCCTGGTGCAGCATCAGGTGTGCTTACCTGCCTCTTTGGAAAATGGAGCTACTGTGCCCGGCTTTTTTTCCATGCTCACTTGAGACCCAGTGGAAAAATATGGCATCGACAAATTTCTCCCATGATCAGCCCATCGATGCCTTTTGGCTGGAGGTGGAAGCCTTTAAAGATGTCGGAGGAAACCAGTGCTTCCAGGATTTAGCACTAGGTGCAGTAACATTTCTGACCCTGCCCATCTCAACTGCGCATGTGGAAAGAACATTTCCCAGGTAACACAAGGACGATACCAGAAATTGCATGGAATTACTGCTCCTTTCTGCTCTGATGGATGTGCACACAGGTCTAACACAGATGTACCAACCTCCCCCACAGCTGTTGGGGAGGTTTGACTCATCCATGTACTACACAGCTGTGTCAAACTGTACATAGTTCTACAAAGTTAACATGTGTTTTTCACCAGTGTGTTCAAGTTGCAACCGACAGCCTGTTCTGCATCTAAAGGCCAGATATCACTCTCTCTCACACACACACACACACACACACACACACGTCTGGAGTAAAAGCTAATATTGATTACTGTATGTTCACAGATAAACTCTTTATTTAAATCTACCCTGTAAAAGTGCAATGCCTGCGTGCGCTTGAGCACACTGACCGCGCTCTGTGCCTCTTTGTGCTTTTGCAAAGAGGGACATAGATTTGATCGCAAAAAAATTGTTGCTGCATTGACATGAAAACGATAATTGTTTGGTTCAGCTCTGTCTGGCTTCCCGAGGAGTAGAGAGATGCGCAGCACCATGGCGAACCCATTTGATGACTCTCATACAGTATTTATATGTTGTCCAGAAGGTGGCAGTAGCACCTAAGATCGATATGCTGTGGTTTGCGGTGCTGTAATTTCTCATGATAAGAGTTAGGCTATTTTGTGCGTGCTTCGGCTGTCAGTGTACATTGTTTTTATGCTGTATAGTATGGCAATTAAATAACATTACTGAACTATATATTGATTTTACATTTTGGGCAGTTTTATGTGCATCCTGGCGGTTTTTGGACAGCTTTTGGGCTGGAAACTATCAGCTGTATCTGGCAACCACGCATTCTCCACCACCAAACCTAAGCAGAGCCCGGCTACAAACGAGATAAGAATACGTGTGCTGAACAGAGAAATGTTAAAAGACAATACAAAAATCAAAGTGTAAACCAATTTTACCTTCAGTTGCCCTTTCCACTTTTCAGTTTCAGCGTTGTGAAGATTTCTCCCGAGTGGCTGAATCAACTGGGTCGCAAAAAAACGTATCATCCAAAGCACTGTCTGGTTGTGTGGTCAGTTCGTTCTCGCTATCTGGCTGTCTTTTTTTAGTAATGACTGGGGGGCTTTGGCGCTAACTATGGGCAATGCTGGTGTGGATCTGCAGCATTTAACAGAATGATTGAGTTTGTCACAATTATTGCATTGTTTATTGAATGCATAACATTTACTACGGTCAGGAGCATGTGTTGTCCATTGCAGTTGCCACAGCGAGTTTTCTGAATAGCGTACATATCCGCTTCTTTCTTTAACTCCTTGGAGCTCTTTTCTGACTGTTCATGAAGCACACAGGTGCTTATCGGTAATTCCAGGGTGAGATTCTTTTCACGGAGTAGCTGCTTACAGACAAAGTCCCTTTCTATGCCAATGTAGTGATACACATTTGAGGGTAGATTCACCAGGGGCTGCTGCTCCTTTAAGGCCCTCTACAACAACAAATAGAGCTAAATGAAATTAAAGACAACGTTCTGATGACAGACTTCGGCTTAAAGACGGCGAATTTTCATAAACTGCTCACAGCAAACCATCACTCGAAAACTGCATCGGCCTCACAGCAGCCCCCAACCAACCAGTCAGTCTGGCCAACAATTTGACTACCACCATTAAACCAGCAGTCCTGAACGAAGACACGGAGAAAGATTGAAGACATTGCAAAAAAACTGGGCTGCCACAACCATGAGAATAGTACAGAAACACTACAAAAACTTGATAAAAGGAGAAATGGATAAATTTACCAACCTATCCACACGGGACTAGGATGGCCCGTTCCAGGTAGCCTTATCCTCGGCAAGGAAAGGCCTGGGCTGCCACTTGCAGGAGACGATTGACAACAGACAATATTCATCTCCAAATTGACCGACTTCGAGGCTGAGGACAGCCAATCGAAGCCACCAAACGCCCAAGTCAATCACCAATGGCGGAGCCATCTGGTACAACGAAGCTTGTGGTCACCCAAGTCCATGTGCCGCCGAATCGCATCACGGGGGCAGAAAACAGCAAACGACCTCCCCCACGCAAACAATGAGTGATCGCCCACAGCCGTCTACGGCCCCACAGCTGCAACCGAGGACCAGCGAGGCCGCGGAGATCAGGGGAGACTGGTCAGCTGAAAAGCAGGACTATACTCCCCACACCACCACCATCCCCAAAAGAACAGACAGGGAAGGAACCACACTGGAATACCCACCCAAAAGACTGATCCATATGGGAATCCAGACCAAATAAACACTCCTACAGGACGAGGCGGGACCGTCCCAACAACAACTCACCAAGCCTGACTGGTCTGACCCTCATGCCAAATCACACAACAGCTAAACAGAGCTGTCTGGAAGTGGACGCCGGACAAAAAATAAACCTGACCACTATACCCCAGACTATCTGGCTAACAAACAAAACAAATGCCAAGACTAGAGGTTTAACAGAAGCACAAGCAAAACTATACTGATAATGGGAGACTCAAGTGCTGCCAAATTCCCACCTTTCGACTTGGCTAACCTACAAATTGACAGTTATCCGGGAGCCACATTCAGACATGCGCAGAGCACAACCAACAAAGCCACCCACTCCAACACAATGGAAGAGGTGATTGTGTCCTTTAGGCGAAGTAATAGATAACAAAAACTGAAAAAGACCACCATCAAGCAGCTTCAGGGGGCATCAGAGCAGCAAAAAGCAAATTCCCACGGGCCAATGTGCAGATACCCATGATTAACTACTCCACAAGCCTCCTGCTGGGGGAACAAACAAACCTACAAAAACTGAAAGAATACATCAAAGGCAACTCCAACCATGCCACCACTAAATAGGACTCTCTTCGAGACTTATAGAAGGACAAGGTGCACTGGACTCCACAGACGGCAATATAATTACTGACAAAACTGGTTGGAGTATTTAAATTAAAAGTCCCCACAAGCCTGCCAATACAGGACGGGAATGAAAATGTAGTACTAGCGAAAAACTCTCCTAACTTCCCCACAATTAATCCTACTGAACAGAGGAATAAAATTCATTCCAACTAAGTAACAAAAAGCATAATGGAACAGATCAGAAGGGACATTCAACAATGCCACAGAAGACAAACTAGCAGTGTATTACAAGGACAGCACAGATGCGGAGCCCCTGCCATTCACTCCCAAGTCGGAATAGACTCCTAACATCTAACGGAAATCGCGACCCTCATTGTGGCCAATTTGAATTATTTCGACAAATTCTTCCGCATACAGCACGTAGTAGAACCTAACCTCAGTACAAAAGACAGAGCCTTATCAGAACTCCTCGATAACAGACAGATCATTAAACCGGCCGACAAGGAGTGCAATTGTCATGGCCAGAGAACAATATCTGTGGAAAGCATACAGACGACAATTACTACCTAAAACTGAGGAAACCCCATCTATCTGGACAGTCCCATTAGTTTGAAGCAAGCAAAATTTTATTTACATCATTTTATTTATATCACTGTTAAAGTGCTTTACATTACATACACAAAATGCAAACAAATACATGAAGTGACTGAAATTTTTTTTAATATATATATATATATACACACACACACACACACACATATATACATATATATACGTACATATATATATACATACATATATACGTATATATATATATATGTGTGTATATATATGTATGAATACATATATACACGTATATATACACATATACACACATATACATACATACATATATATGTGTACGTGTGTATATATATATATATACATACATATATGTGTATATGTGTATATGTATACATGTATACATACACATATACATGTATATGTATATGTATACATGTATACATACACATATACATGTATATATGTATATATATACACACGTACACATATATGTATGTATGTATATGTATGTATATATACATATATACGCATATATGTATATATATATATACACACACATATATACACACATTATATATATATACACACATATATACATATTATATACACACATATATATACATACATATATACATACATATATATACACACACATATATATACACATATATATTGTGTATATATATACACACATTATATATACACATATATATATATATGTATATATGTATATATGTGTATATATATATATGTGTGTATATACACACACACACACACACACACACATATACATAATTATATACACACATATATATATATACACATATCCTTCTTTCAGCTTTTTCCCTGTTTTTCAGGGGTCGCCACAGCAGATTTTACAGTTTCCACCAGGAGCCTGTGAGGGCACAGTGCCAATGACCGTTGTTCGATCTGGTATGGTCTTTTCAATCTGCATATTGATTTGGCAAAATTTTACGTCGGATGCCCTTCCTGACACAACCACTAACCCTATGGACGGGGGCACAGGTAAAGCGCTGGATGCCATCCCAGTATTCATGGACTTGCGCCCATGCCTGTCGCTATATATATATACACATATATATACATATAATTACACACACACACATATATACATACATATATATATATATACACACACACACACACACACACACATATATACATATATACATACATACATACACACACACATATATACACATATATACATACATACACACACATATACACACATATACACACATATATATACACATATACATACATATATATACACATATATACATACATATATACACACATATATACATACATATATACATATATATACACATATACATACATATATATACACATATATACATACACACACATATACATACATATATACACACATATATACACACACACATATATACACACACACATATATACACACATATACATATATACACACATACATACACATATATATACACATATACATACACATATATATACACACATATATATACACACATATATACACACATATACATACATATATATACACATATATACATACATATATACACATACATATATATACACATATATACACATACATATATATATACACACACACATATCTATACACACACATATATATTGTGTATATATACACACATATATATACATTATATATACATATATATGTGTGTGTATATATATATATATATATATATATATATATATATATATATATACATATATATGTGTGTGTATATATATATATATATATATATATATATATATATATGTATATACACACACACACACACACACAAATAAATAGAACCGGTAGTAACAGACCAAGCTAAAAAAAAAACAGAAGTCAAACGTGGGAATCCATTAAAAGATGCGTTTTTAGAAGCCGCTTAAAACAATCGAAGATTTAGCAAATCTAATAGATTGGGGGAGATTATTCCAGAGGCTTGGGGCTGAAACTGCAAAAGCGAAGTCACATTTTGTTTTGCAGTTGGAATAAGCAAAAGATAAAAGACTGATGCCATCATGTTTACATAATTTGTAATATTCGTATACCTTTTCCAAGACCAATGTTATGATTGAGAGTTCATTTTAACTGCATTTGTTATGTATACATCATTTCATTTATTACAAGTAATAGTACTATCCTTTTGAAGTCTCAGCTTAAGGTTACGTACACATCAGGAAGACTCTTAAGCAGTACCGGCAAGCAATTATTGTATTACATGCAACTATGATTTGTATTGAGATTTATATTGACAGCCGATTTTAATGTTGAGGGGCAAATCCTGTTGGGTTTCTTTCACATAAGTTAGATGAAGGGAAGATCTCCGCAAGCAAGCAACTAACAAGACTTCATGTGTAATGAAAGTTTGTCGTATATAGCGAACTTTGAGAAGTTAATATTTACAAACAAGATTTGACGACTTCCCTGTCGTAGCATGCAGCCAACGAGGTGTAACCCCCCTGATTTTAGCTGCCCTAGAAAGAGTTAATGCATGTCCATGCAGTCCCCTGTAGAGGGCGCTAGCAGCCTGTCCAAATGGAAAATTACCAGGCCTTGTCAGATCAGAACGAGAGTAAAAGATTGACTGCAGACCTTTCTTGAGCTGCAGACGAATGAACCAAAGTCCAACTCGTAGAAGCTGGAACAGAGATACAAAATTTATGCCATGGTTACCCTTACTCATTTAAATTTACCAGTTTAAATTAATTAATCCCGTTTGGATTGCAGAGGATTGCTTGCTTGGAAACCTGTTTTCTTTCTTAGCCCGGATTCTTCAGTGTGTTTCTACAGTAGCTAACCATGTGCTAGTTTAGCCATGCTTGTCTTTTTTCTATCCATGCGCTGTAGTAGCATAGTAGTTGTCTTATAATGTGTAGGCCTGTTAGGCCTACAACTGAAGAGAACCTAGAACATTTCATTACAAAAAACAAATCGGAGGATTTTCAGATAGCCTATATCCTATAGCTTAATATGAATGTGAAATGTTATACGATTCTGCTGTGATTTGTACTTGTTAGCTGCAAGGACCTTCACTAGCTTCGTTTTGTTTCCTAATTCCATTATTTGGGAATGTGAAAGATTGACTCAAATATTCTAGATCTGGTGCTTTAGAGAGTAGAGACTTATTTTCTACCCTGCCGTATGCAGGTTGGTTTTTTTGTGTACTGGATTCCTTCCCCAAGAGAAGGGAGCAGCAAGCCCTGTGACCCACGAGGCGTAGACAGCACGTGGAAGAGTGGCGTCTTGCTTCTCCATTGAGGACGACCAGGAGAGACGGACAGACAAGACCGTTTTTGGAGATCTCCATTTTTGTGAATGAACACTACCCAGGTAGTTTCAGACTTATCTTTTCATATTTTCTCTTTTTGACCAGAGCTCTGAGTCTACACACTGAAAAGACATTTCAGACAGACCAAAAGGGGTTTGACCCTTATTCTTTATTATTTTCCTTATTGACCATTCAAAGTGCACTTGTATTGTTATTATGTTTAATAAAAGCCAGCCGTTTCTCTTTTATAATACTGTTGTCTGAATAATATTCTTTTCCAATGCCTCCTAGCCAAACCTATTTTAGATTATTTAGCCCAGTTTGCTTTATAACCCATTTTCGGAGTCATAGGCATTTTCTTTGTATGTTACTTCAATATATGTTACGCAACATGGAGCGTATACCATTTTTTCCACGTGAAGCTATTATGGTCTTCATGGGTCATTAATACTGTCAGTTTTCATGGTGGATTTGGAGGCGAAGACAACTTTCAAATAAACCAGTAGCGAGAAAGCCACTTGTGTCTGTGCTTTGAGGGAAATATAACTGAGGTTTGAGGATCAGAGTGGTCTGAAAGCGAAATGAGAAGATCGCAAATATAACTGGGGTCAAGATCATGCAGTGCTTTAAATGTAATCAATAAACTCAAGATTATTCTGAACTTTACAGGAGGCCAATGAAGAGATGCAAGAATAGGGGTAATATGGTACCTACAACTAGTTCTAGTTAGTTTAGCAACTGCATTTTGAACCAACTGTAGATAATTTAAAGTAGCATAGTTGAGGCCAGAGTAGAGAAAGTTACATTAATCTAGAAGGGAGAAAGTGTGAATTAATTTTTCGATGTCTTTAAAATTGATTTTTGCAATATTTTGTAGCTGAAACAGGATTGGACAACCTTAGTAACATGATGATCAAAAGACACTGGTCAAAGATGACACCAAATTTTTAGCGGTAGGTTTCATGTTTGAATGAAGTGGACCAATAAACATTGACTTCATATGTCTGTATAACATTTTGATTGTAAAATTTCAATAAATAAAATTTGTGAAAAAAGAAAAAAGTACCGGATCAAACATCTACTGCTCGTCGTTTTACTCAGCCGTATCATACAGCAGCACAGACAGTCAAACATGAAAAAACTGCAGCGGATTGTCAACAAGGCATCCAAAATCATAGGCAACCCATTCCCCTCAGTTGAATCTCTACATACTAACTGGACTGTAAAGCGAGCAAAGATCACCTGTGACCCCTCACATCCTGCTCATCACCTCTTCCAGCTCCTTCTCTCAGGGGAGCGCTACAGGTCACTGTCAACTAAGACTACACGCTTTGCAAACAGTTTTTTTCTCCCTATCTATCAAGACTCTGAATTCCTCCCTATAGTCCCATCCTCACACACCATTGGCATAAATACCACCATTCACCTGTTATACCTGATGTGTTTATTTCTGCTATTGTGTAACTGTATTGTTCGTGATTTGTGGAGTGTCTGTTGTTGTACATGTATATATTGTGCTGCAGAATCAAAATGTAGCAAAAACTAATTTCACCGGTTTTGCTCGTGTGGCTAATAAAATTTACCAAAAATCATATCTTCAAATCAACTTCTCTGCCATGTTCTCTGCTCTATACTATTATATCCATCGATTATATCTAACTATACTATGTCCTATACTCTATGTTCTCTGCTCTATACTATCTAACGATTATATTACATCTATCTATACTCTGTTCTCTGCTCTACTGTATTTATTATATCTATCAAATACCATGTTGCGCGCGCACGCGCACACATTCCTCTCACAGCTGGGGAACATATATTAAATAAAGAAGAGGGGCACATCTTTGTTAGGACCTTGGTTTGGTATGGACCCAAGTACAGAAAAAAAATAAATCAGACAGAAACCAGGCTTCAAACAATAATCCAGTCTTTCACTTGACAAACTCACCAGGAACAAACAATAAACCAGTATTTATGACTTGACAAACTAAATCAGGGGGAAAAAAAATAATCCAGCCTTTATGACTTGACAAACTAAATCGGGAACAAATAACCCAGTCTTCATGACTTGAGACCCTAACTCAGGAACATGTGCTTGCACATTGTTTTTAATGACAATAAAACTGAAAATAATCCAGTCTTTATGACTTGACATACTAAATCTGGAACAAACAATAATTCAGTCTTTATGACCTGACAAACTAAACCAGGTACAAACAATAATCCAGTCTTTATGACTTGAGAAACTAAACCAGGACCAAACAATAAACCAGTCTTTATGACGAGACAAACTAAATCAGGGACAAATGTCCCCCAAAGTATTTTTGGGGGACGCTGGTTTTTGTTAAAATTTGTTTGGGCACTATTTGGGTATGTGTAGTGATGGGAGCTTGTTGCTGGTGGGTATACTGTAAAATATCACAGCAACAAAGACGAACTCTTAAGCTAACAATGGCAATGACATTTCTGATGGGAAGTACCAAGCTTGTCGGAGTGACAGTTTTGGATAAAGTTTACAGATGGCTCTTTCTATATGTTGCGGTTGAGGTATGTTTTGGGTTATAGTGAAGCGGATAAAAGCCAAACTCGAGTGGAATTGTGCAAATTATGATACAAGCATGAAATTTGGTGCATTTCTTCTCCACAGGCTTCCGATCAAATCTGTCCGATTGGCCACTTGAAAATCCAAGATGGAGGCCATTTTTCAAGATGGCTGTCAAATTAGCCTCCAAAAATGGCTTTTTTTTATATATATTTTGTGTCGTTTTTTGGCTTGATTGATCTTGGTGTCAAATTCCTATGTTTTCAAGCCTGTTGGGTTGGATTTTGGGATTTTTATATAGCAACAAATTTTATACACCAAATTAATGAGTGGGTGTGTTTTTTTTTTTTTTTTTTAATTGTACTTTTCTGCAATTTAATGTTTTTAGGGTTAGGACTAAGGTTTAAATTTGGATAAAATCAATTGATGAATTCCTGCATTTTTTTCCCCCTTTTTACCACTCAGAACATGCTCCTTCCCTTGATGCTCCCATAAAAGGAACACTGAACGGTCACCAAAAGCACAGAGCTTGTGATTAAACCACTTCTCTGTACCTGCTTCGCACTCAGGAAGAAGCACCCCAGCTCATCATTGTGGGTGGCGGGACTCACACTTTACAAAAACATTTCTCAATATGAGAACTAAAGAAATTATCCCTGAAATTAGGATGAGGTGTGGATAAACCTAACGGATGGCTCTATATCTTTCAGTTAGCTTTGGGATAAGGGTTCTATCTTCTCTGGCAGACAATCCTACAGAGCCACAGCAATACAGACTAACTCGTCGCGATAGCCAAGCTATCCATGGCAATGGCATTTCTAAAGCAAAGAACCGAGCTTTTCAGAGTAAAAGTTTTGCATAAAATTAACAGACGGCGCTTTCTACATGTTTCACTTGAGGTAGGGTTCGGGTAAGGGATTAT
Organism: Lampris incognitus; assembly: GCF_029633865.1. NCBI lineage: Eukaryota > Metazoa > Chordata > Actinopteri > Lampriformes > Lampridae > Lampris > Lampris incognitus. Next base: position 154,907,243 of record NC_079211.1, on the reverse strand, counting down.
CTGCTCAGTCAGACAATCCCACAAAAAAAAATACCACAACAGAGAATAACTCTTGACAGTAGCCAAGCTATCCATGACAAAGTCATTTCTGAGGGAAAGTACTGACCTTTTTTGAGTGAAATGTTTGGATAAAATTAAAAGATGGCTCACAGTCATGTTTTCTCCTCTTTTTTTCTTCTTTCATTATTTCAGGATGTCTCTCCTATCTTTTATTTATTTTCGGTCTGGTTGTGCTTGTTTCGTTCGCATTCTGATTTAATGTCCATGTTATTTCCAACTGAAATACTTGTTTATATGTTTTATTATTGTGAAAAAAAACTATTAATCATAAAAAAGATGGCTCTTTCTACATCTTTTGGTTAGGGATGAGTTAGGCTAAGAGTTTTATCTGCTCAGGCAGACAATCCTACAGACAATACCTCAGCAACAGCGACTACCTCTTCACAGTTGCCAAAGTAACCATGGCAAAGGCATTTCTGATGGAAAGTACAGAGCTTCATGGAGTGATAGTTTCGGATAAAGTTAACAGATGGCTCTTTCTACACGTTTCGGTTGGGTTAGGGTAAGTGTTTTATCGGTTCAGGCAGACCATCCCACAGAGAATACCACGGCAACAGAGACTAACTCAAGGTAGCCAAGCTAACCACCGCAATGGCATTTCTGATGGAAAGTACCAAGCTTCTCGGAGTGAAAGTTTTGGTTAACATTAATGGACGCCTCTTTCTACATGTTTCACTTATGGTAAGGGTTTTATCTGTTCAGGCGGACAATCCCGCAGAAATACAACAGCAACAGAGACTGTGTGCCTAAGCAGATAAAACCCTTATACTAAACCTATCCCAACCCTTACAAAAACATGTAGAAAGAGCCAGCCACTAATTATATCCAAACCACAAGCTCCGAAACACTCCGTATCTTCCACCAGAAATACCATTGCCGTGGTTAGCTTGGCTCCTGCTAAGAATTAATCCCACAAAGAATACCATAGCAACAGAGACTGTCTTGGCGGTTGCCAAGCTAATCACTGCAGTGGCATTTCTGATGCGAAGTACAGAGCTTCTCGGTATGCAAAATTTGGATAAAATTAACAGACGGCTCTTTCGACACGTTTGGGTTGGGGTTTATATTAGGGTAGAGGTTTTACCTGCTCAGGCAGCAAATCCCACAGAAAACCCCACAGCAAGAGACCAACTCTTCACGGTAGCCAAGCTAACCACGGCTCTGGCATTTCACACTGAACATACTAGGTTAACTTTATGGTTAGGGTTGAATGCCAGAGCCAATACATGTCAACTGAGCACCTCCGCCAATGCCCAAGTGCTGGATTAGAAATACCCCCATGATTAGGGATATGGATAGAGTTTAAGCGGTAAGGTATAAGGGCAATTTGGGTGTTTATTTGTTACAACTGATCTCCCAGTTTTGTATCTTGATTACTTTATCCCGTTTTAAACTTGAAAAGTTGTTGGTGGGGTTTGGAACAATACAAGTGTTTGTTGTTTGTTTTGTTTTTTTTTCAAATTGAACTTTTCTGCAATTGCAATTTAATCTTTTAAGAGTCAAGAGTAAGGTTTAGGGTTAGATCAAATTGATCAATTTCTGCACTTTTTTCCTTTTTACCACTCAGAACATGCCCCTTCTCTTGATGCTCCCGTAAAAGGAACATTGAACGTCATCTAAAGCACAGAGCTTGTGATTAAACCACTTCTCTGTACCCGCTAAGCGTTCAGGAAGAAGCACCCCAGCTCATCATCGTGGGTGGCGGGACTCACTTTAGAAAAACATCTCTCACGATAAAAACTAAAGAACTTATCCCCGAAAGTAGGATTAGGTTTGGCTAAACGTAACGGATGGCTCTATATCTTTCGGTTAGGGTTGGGGCAAGGGTTTCATCTGCTCTGGCACACAATCCTACAGAGAATACCACAGCAAGACACCAACTCGTCGCAGTAGCCAAGCTAACCACGGCAATGGTATTTCTGATGGAAAGTACTGAGCTTTTCAGAGTAAAAGTTTCGCATAAAATCAACGGAGAGCGCTTTCTACATGTTTCACTTGAAGTAGGGTTTGGGTTAGGGCTTATCTGCTCAGTCACACAAGCCCACAAAAAAAATACCACAACAACAGAGAATTCTTAGCAGTAGCCAGGCTATCTATGGCAAAGTCATTTCTGAAAGAAAGAACCAAGCTTCTTAGAGTGAAAGTTTTGGATAAAATTAACGGAGGACTCTTTCTATATCTTTCGGTTAGGGATGAGTTAGGCTAAGATTTTTATCTGCTCGGGCAAACAATCCAACACACAATACCACAGCAACAGAGAATAATTCTTCGCAGTAGCATTTCTGAACATGGAATGATAGTTTCAGATAAAACTAATGGGTTGCTCTTTCTACATGTTTCACTTATGGTAAGGGTTTTATCTGTTCAGTCGGACAATCCCGCAGAAATACAATAGCAGAGACTAACTCTTCGTGGTAGCCAAGCTACCCACGGCAATGGCATTTCTGATGGAAAGTACCAAACTTCTTGGAGTAAAAGTTTAGCTTAAAATTAATGGACGGCACTTTCTACAATGCTTCGCTTAGTTGTAAGGGTTTTATCAGCTCAGGCAGACAATCGCACAGAGAACACCACAGCGACAGAGACGAGCTCTTCGTGGTAGCCAAGCTAACCACAGCAATGGCATTTCTGATGGAAAGTACCAAGCTTATCAGAGTGAAAGTTTTGGATAACATTAATGGACGGCTTTTCTACATATATCGTTTAGTGTAAGGGTTTTATCAGCTCAGGCAGTCAATCGCACAGAAAACACCACAGCAACAGAGAATAAATTCGTAGTAGCCAAGCTAACTATGGCAATGGCATTACTGATGGACAGTACCAAGCTTCTCGGAGTGAAAGTTTTGGATAACATTAATGGACGGCTTTTCTACATATTTCGCTTAGCCTAAGGGTTTTATCAGCTCAGGCAGTCAATCGCACAGAGAATACCACAGCAACAGAATCTAACTCTTCGCAGCAGCCAAGATAACCACGGCAATGGCATTTCTGATGGAAAGTACCAAGCTTCTCGGAGTGAAAGTTTTGGATAAAATTACTGGATGGCTCTTTCTACACTTTTCGCTTAGGTTAAGGGTTTTATCAGCTCAGGCAGACAATTGCACAAAAAAATACCACAACAGAGAATAACTCTTAGCAGTAGCCAAGCTATCCATGTCAAAGTCATTTCTGATGGAAAGTACTGAGTTTTTCCAACTGAAAGGTTTGGATAAAATCTACATCTTTCGGTTAGGGATGAGTTTGGCTAAGAGTTTTATCTGCTCAGGCAAACAATCCATACTGACAATACCACAGCAACATTGACTACCTCTTCGCAGTAGCATTTCTGAACATAGATAGTTTCAGATAAAACTAACAGATCGCTCTTTCTACATGTTTCGGTTGGGATAGGGCAAGGTTTTTACCTGCCAAGGCAGACAATCCCACACAGAATACCTCAGCAACAGAGACTAACTCTTCGCAGTAGCCAAACTATGGCAATGGCATTACTGATGCAGGGTACCAAACTTCTTAAAGTGAAAGTTTTGGATAAAATTAATAGATGGCTCTTTCTAAATGTTTCGCTTAGTTGTAAGGGTTTTATCAGCTCAGCCAAACAATCACACAGAGAATACCACAGCAACAAAGTCCAACTCTTGGCAGTAGCCAAGCTAACCACGGCAATGGCATTTCTGATGGAAAGTACCAAGCTTCTTGGAGTAATAGTTTTGGATAAAATTAATGGACGGCTCTGTCTACATGTTTCGCTTAATTGTAAGGGTTTTATCACCTCAGGCAGTCAATCGCACAGAAAATACTACAGCAACAGAGAAAAACTCTTTGTAGTAGCCAAGCAAACTACGGCAATGGCATTCCTGATGGAAAGTACCAAGCTTCTCGGAGTGAAACTTTTAGATAACATTAATGGACGGCTCTTTCTACAGGTTTCACTTATGGTAAGGGTTTTATCTGTTCAGTCGGACAATCCCGCAGAAATACAACAGCAACAGACTCTTTGTCGTAGCCAAGCTAACCACGGCAATGGCATTTCTGATGGAAAGTACCAAACCTCTCAGAGTATACGTTTTAGATAAAATTAATGGACGGCTCTTTCTACATTTTTCACTTAGTTGTAAGGGTTTTATCAGCTCAGCCAAACAATCACACAGAGAATACCACAGCAACAAAGTCCAACTCTTCGCGGTAGCCAAGCTAACCACAGCAATGGCATTTCTGATGGAAAGTACCAAGCTTCTTGTAGTAATAGTTTTGGATGAAATTAATGGACGGCTCCGTCTACATGTTTCGCTTAATTGTAAGCGTTTTATCAGCTCAGGCAGTCAATCGCACAGAAAATACCACAGCAACAGAGAAAAACTCTTTGTAGTAGCCAAGCTAACTATGGCAATGGCATTCCTGATGGAAAGTACTAAGCTTCTCGGAGTGCAAGTTTTGGAAAACCTTAATGGACGGCTCTTCCTACATGTTTCGCTTAGATGTAAGGGCTTTACCTGTTCAGTCAGACAAATCGCACAGAGATACAACAGCAACAGACTCTTCGTCGTAGCCAAGCTAACCACCGCAATGGCATTTCTGATGGAAAGTACCAAACCTCGGAGTGAAAGTTTTGGTTAACATTAATGGACGCCTCTTTCTACGTTTCACTTATGGTAAGGGTTTTATCTGTTCAGGCGGACAATCCCGCAGAAATACAACAGCAACAGAGACTGTCTGCCTAAGCAGATGAAACCCTTATACTAAACCTATGCCAACCCTTACAAAAACATGTAGAAAGAGCCAGCCGCTAATTATATCCGAACCACAAGCTCCGAAACACTCCGTATCTTCCACCAGAAATACCATTGCCGTGGTTAGCTTGGCTCCTGCTAAGAATTAATCCCACAAATAATACCATAGCAACAGAGACTGTCTTGGAGGTTGCCAAGCTAACCACTGCAGTGGCATTTCTGATGGGAAGTACAGAGCTTCTCGGTATGCAAAATTTGGATAAAAGTAACAGACGGCTCTTTCAACACATTTGGGTTGGGTTAGGGTTTGTATTAGGGTAGAGGTTTTACCTGCTCAGGCAGCAAATCCCACAGAAAACCCCACAGCAACAGAGACCAACTCTTCGCGGTAGCCAAGCTAACCACGGCTCCGGCATTTCACACTGAACATACTAGGTTAACTTTATGGTTAGGGTTGAATGCCAGAGCCAACACATGTCAACTGAGCACCTCCGCCAATGCCCAAGTGCTGGATTAGAAATACCCCCAGGATTAGGGGTAGGGATATGGATAGAGTTTGATTGGTTAAGTCTGGGGGCAATTTGGGTGTTTATTCGTTACAACTGATCTCCCAGTCTTACATCTTGATTACTTTATCCCGTTTTAAACTTGAAAAGTTGTTGGTGGGGTTTGGAACAATACAAGTGTTTGTTGTTTGTTTGATTTGTTTTTCAAATTGAACTTTTCTGCAATTTAATGTTTTAAGAGTTAAGACTAAGGTTTAGATCAAATTGATCAATTTCTGCCCTTTTTACCACTCAGAACATGCCCCTTCTCTTGATGCTCCCATAAAAGGAACATTGAACGTCATCTAAAGCACAGAGCTTGTGATTAAACAACTTCTCTGTACCCGCTTAGTGCTCAGGAAGAAGCACCCCAGCTCATCATCGTGGGTGGCGGGACTCACTTTAGAAAAACATTTCTCACGATAAAAACTAAAGAACTTATCCCCGAAAGTAGGATTAGGTTGGGCTAAACTTAACGGATGGCTCTATATCTTTCGGTTAGGGTTGGGGCAAGGGCTTCATCTGCTCTGGCACACAATCCTACAGAGAATACCAAAGCAAAGACACCAACCTCATCGCAGTAGCCAAGCTAACCACGGCAATGGTATTTCTGATGGAAAGTACTGAGCTTTTCAGAGTAAAAGTTTTGCATAAAATGAACTGAGAGCGCTTTCTACATGTTTCACTTGAAGTAAGGTTTGGGTTAAGACTTATCTGCTCAGTCACACAATAAAATACAACAGAATAATTCTTAGCAGTAGCCAGGCTGTCTATGGCAAAGTCATTTCTGAAAGAAAGAACCAAGCTTCTTAGAGTGAAAGTTTTGAATAAAATTAATGGAGGACTCTTTCTACATCTTTCGGTTAGGGATGAGTTAGGCTAAGATTTTTATCTGCTCAGGCAAACAATCCAACACACAATACCACAGCAACAGAGAACAATTCTTCGCAGTAGCATTTCTGAACATGGAATGATAGTTTCAGATAAAACTAATGGATTGCTCTTTCTACATGTTTCAGTTGGGATAGGGTAAGGGTTTTACCTGCTCAGGCAGACAATCTCACAGCAACAGAGGCTAACTCCTCGCAGTAGCAAAGCTCACCATGGCAATGACATTTCAGACGGAAAGTACCAAGTTTCTCGGAGTGACAGTTTTTCGATCTTATCAACGTCTGCACCTTATGCAATGTTTCGGTTTGGTTGGCGCAAGGGATTTACCTGCTCAGGCAGACAATCCCACAGCAACAGAGAATTACTTCGTCGTAGACAAGCTAACCACAGCAATGGCATTGCTCTTCTCAAGTACCGAGCTTCTGAGTGATACTTTCGGGGCAAAAAATTGACAGAGGCCGTTTCCACATGTTTCACTTAGTGTAAGGGTTTTATCAGCTCAGGCAGACAATCGCACAGAGACTACCACAGCAACAGAGACCAACTCTTCGCAGTAGCCAAGCTCATTACGGCAATGGCATTTCTGATGAAAAGTACCAAGCTTCTTGGAGTGAAAGTTTTGGATAACATTGCTGAACAGCTCTTTCTACATATTTCGCTTAGTTGTAAGGGTTTTATCAGCTCAGTCAGACAATCCCACAACAAAATACCACAACAGAGAATAATTCTTAGCAGTAGCCAGGCTATCGATGGCAAAGTCATTTCTGAAAGAAAGAACCAAGCTACTTAGAGTGAAAGTTTTGGATAAAATTAATGGAGGGCTCTTTCCACATTTTTCGGATACGGATGAGTTAGGCTAAGATTTTTATCTGCTCAGGCAAACAATACCACAGCAATAGAACATGGAGTGATAGGGTTAGGTAGTCGCATTGCTGAACGGCTCTTCCTACATATTCCGCTTAGTGTAAGGGTTTTATCAACTCAGTCAGACAATCCCACAAAAAATTACCACAACAACAAAGAATAATTCTTAACAGTAGCCAGGCTATCTATGGCAAAGTCATTTCCGAAAGAAAGTACCAAGCTTCTCGGAGTGAAATCTGGATAAAATTACTGGACCGCTCTTTCTACATATTTCGCTAAGCGAAAGGGTTTTATCAGCTCAGACAAACAATCGCACAGAGAACACCACAGCAACAGAGAATGACTCTTCGTAGTAGCCAAGCTAACTGCAGCAATGGCATTCCTGATGGAAAGTGCCAAGCTTCTCGAAGTGAAAGTTTTGCATAACATTAATGGACGGCACTTTCTACATGTTTCACTTCCGGTAAGGGTTTTATCTGTTCAGGCGGACAAACCCACAGAAATACAAGAACAACAGAGACTAGCTATTCGTGGTAGCCAAGCTAACCAGGGCAATGGCATTTCTGATGGAAAGTACCAAGCTTTTTGGAGGGAAAGATTTGGGTAAAATTAATGCCCGGCTTTTTTTTTTTTTTTTACATATTTCGCTTAGTGTAAGGGTTTTATCCGTTTAGGTGGACAATCCTGCAGAAATACAACAGCAACAGAGACCAACTCTTCGTGGTAGCCAAGCTAACCACGGCAATGGAATTTCTGAAGCAAAGAACCGAGCTTCTTGGAGTGAATGTTTTGGATAAAATTAACAAACGGCTCTTCCTACATGTTTTGGTTGGGTTAGGGTAAGTGTGTTACCTGTTTAAGCAGACAATCGCAGAAATACAACAGCAACAGAGACTAACTCTTCATTGTAGCCAAGCTAACAATGAAAATGGAATTTCTGATGGGAAGTACCAAGCTACTCGTAGTAAAAGTTTTGGATAAAATCGCTGGACGGCTTTTTCTATATATTTCGCTTAGTTGTAAGGGCATCATCTGCTCAGGCAGACAATCGCACAGAGAATACCACAGCAACAGAGACTAACTCTTCGCAGTAGCGAAGCTAACAACGGCAATGGCATTTCTGAAGGAAAGAACTGAGCTTCTCGGACTGAAAATTTTGGATGAAATTAACGGAGTGCTTTCTAAATGTTTCACTTAGAGTAAGGGTTTTATCTGTTTAGGCGGACAATCCCTCAGAAATACAACAGCGACAGAGACTAACTCTTCGTGGTAGCCAAGGTAACCACGGCAATGGCATATTTGAAGGAAAAACCGAGCATCTTGGAGTGAAAGTTTTGGATAAAACTAATGGACGGCTCTTTCTACATGTTTCACTTATGGTAAGAGTTTTATCAGCTCAGGCAGACAATCGCACAGAGAATATCACAGCAATAGAGATAAACTCTTCGCAGTAGCCAAGCTAACCACGCCAATTGCATTCCTGAAGGAAAGAACCAAGCTTCTCGTAGTAAACGTTTTGGATAAAAATCAACGGATGGTCCTTGCTACTTGTTTTGGTGGACGTAGTGTTTGAGTTTAGGGTCAAGTTTTTCTGCTCAAGAGGTCCGCGGTGGTGTAGCGGTCTAAGCATCGGCTTGGTGTCGATGCAGTTGCCCACTGGGGACTGGGGTTCGCGCCCCGGTCTCGTCAGATCCGACTATGGCCGGACTAGATGAAGCAGCAATCATTGGCAACGCTGTCTTCGGGAGGGGGGCGGAGTCAGCTTGTGTTCGTCATGTGAATGCGTCTGTCTGTGTCGGAAAAACAGTGGTTCGGCTTGGATTCGCCTTGTCACGAAAGTGGGGAGGCGTCTCCTTCGAGACTGCCGGCCGGAGAGATGCAGTTGGCGAACGCATGCAATACGAGGGTGGGTGTTTGAATTAAAATAGGGATCAATTGGCCACTAAATGGTGAGAAAAAAGGGAAAAATCAGAAATAAATTAAAAAAAAAAAAAAAAGTTTTTCTGCTCAGGCGGACAGTGCCCAAGCGCTGGCTTAGCGATACCCAAATATGAGAGTTATGGAGAGATTGATGGGTTCAATTTGGATGTTTTTTCTTCTTTACAACTGATCTGCCACTGTCCTGTATCTTGATTAGTTTATCCCGTGTTAAACTTGAAAAATTGCTGGTGAGGTTTGGAGCATAACAAACGATTTTTTTTTTAAAATTGAAGTTCTTTGCTATGGCAGTTTGTTTTTAGAGTTATGTTTCAATAAAATTGATAGATTTCTCCATTTTACCAATCAGAGCATGCATCTTGACTCAAAAGCACACAACTTGAGATTATCCACCGTTTATTCTGTTTTAAACTTGAAAAGTTGTTGGTGGGGTTTGGAGCATTATAAATGATTTTTTTTAATTGAAGTTCACTGCTATTGCCGTTTAATGTTTTTAGGGTTAGGTTTAAAATAAAATTGATGGCTTTCTCAATTTTTTTACCACTCAGAGCACGCTCTTTGCCTCAAAAGCACAGAGCTTGTAATCAAATCACTTCTCTGTACCTGCTTCATGCTCAGGAAGAAGCACCGCAGCTCATCATCGTGGGTGGCGGACTCACACTTAGAAACATTTTTACAAACCAAGAACGACAGAAATAACCGCTGAAAGTGTAGTCTTCTGAATCTTTCGGTTAGGATTAGGTTTGCATAATTTGATGGAAATGGCATTTCTGATGGAAAGTACCGAGCTTCTCGAAATGAAAGTTTTGGATAAAATTAACGGATGTCTCTTTCTACATCTTTGGCCAGGGTTTGCGTAGGGTTACAGTGAGGGTTTTTCCTACTCAAAAGTTGTTCCACAGACAATACCACAGCAACAGACAGTCTGCCTGAGCAGATAAAACTCTTATACTAAACCTATCCCAACCCTTACAGAAAGATGTAGAAAGAGCCATCCGTTAATTATATCCAAACCTTAAGCTCCGTTACAGTATTTTCCGTCAAATACCATTGCCGTGGTTAGCTTGACTTCTGCTAAGAATTAATCCCACAAAGAATACCATAGCAACAGAGACTGTCTTGGCGGTTGCCAAGCTAACCATTGCAATGGCATTTCTGATGGAAAGTACAGAGCTTCTCTGTGTGAAAGGTTTGGATAAAAATCCACATACGGCTCTTTCAACACGTAAGGGTAGGGTTTGTGTTAAGGTAAAGGTTTTACCTGCTCAGGCAGAAAATCCCACAGAGATTAACTCTTCATGTTAGCCACGCCAACCATGGCAATGGCATTTTTGATGGGAAATACTAGGCTTCTCTGAGTGAAAGGTAAGGGTTAGAATTGAATGCCAGAGCAAACATGTCAACCAGGCGCCTCAACAATGCCCAAATACTGGCTTACAGATACCCCCAGGTTTAGGGTTACGAATTTGGAGAGAGTTTGATGGATTGGGTATAGGATCTGTTTGGAGGTTGTTTATTCTTTACACTTGATCCCCCATTGTCTTCCCTCTTGATTAGTTTATCCCGTTTTAAACTTGAAAAGTTGTTGGTGGGGTTTGCAGCAATACAATTGGGTTTCTTTTATTGAATTGCACTTCTACAATCGTCATGTTTTTAGGGTTTGGACTAAGTTTTAGGGGTAGGTTTAGATAAAATTGATGAATTCCTACATTTTTGCCCCTCCTTTTTACCACACAGAACATGCTCTTTCCTCTTGATAACTCCATAAAAGCAACACTGAACGGTCACCAAAAGCACAGAGTGAGTGATTAAACCACTTCTCTGTACCTGCTTCGCGTTCAGGGAGAAGCACCCCAGGCTCATCATGGTGGGTGGCGGGACTCGCACTTTAGAAAAACATTTCTCAAGATAAAAACTAAAGACATTATCTCTGAAATTAGTATTAGGTTTTGATAAACTCAATGGATGGCTCTATATCTTTTGGTTACGGTTGGGGTAAGAGTTTTATCTGCTCTGGCAGACAATCCTACAGACAATACCACAGCAATAGAGACCAACTCGTCGCAGTAGCCAAGCTAACCACGGCAATGGTATTTCTGTTGGAAAGTAGAGAGCTTCTCCGAGTAAAAGCTTTGCATAAAGTTAACAGACAGCGCTTTCTACAGGTTTCGCTTGAGGTAGGATTTGGGTTAGGGTAGGGGTTTTATCTGCTCAGCCACACAATCCCAAAGAAAACACCACAGTAACAGAGACCAACTCTTCATAGTAGCTAAACTAACCACAGCAAAGTCGTTTCTAATGGAAAGTACCGAGCTTCTCGGAGTGATAGTTCCGGATGAAATTAACAGACGACTCTTTCTACATGTTTCACGTAAGAGTTTTATCTGCTCAGCCAGATAATCCCAAAGAAATACCACAGCAACAGACAGTCTTGGTGGTAGCCAAGCCAACCATGGCAAATGGCATTTCTGATGGAATAGCAAGCTTCTCGCAGCGATAGTTTTGGCTAAAATAAACGGATGGCTCTTTCTACATGTTTCGGTTGGTTTAGTTTAAGTGTTTTACCTGCTCAGGCAGACAATCCCACACAAAATAGCACAGCAACAGAAACTACCACTTAGCCAAGCTAAACAGCAATGAAAATTCTGAAATAAAGTACCGACTTTCTCGTACTCGAAATTTTGGATCAAACTAACTGACTTTCTTCATGTTTTGGTTGAGGTAGGGTTTGGTTAAGGGTTTTATCTGCTCAGGAAAACTATCTCACAGCAACAGAGACTAACCCTTCGCAGTAGTAAAGCTCACCACGGCAATGGCATTTCTGATGGAAAGTACCCAGCTTCTCGGAGTGACAGTTTTGGATCTTGATGTATGCTCTACAATGTTTCGTTTTGGTTAGCGTAAGTGTTTTACCTGCTCAGGCAGACAATCCCGCCGCAACAGAGACTAACTTCGTCGTAGCCAAGCTAAACACAGCAATGGCACTGCTCTTCTCAAGTACCGACTTTCTGAGTGACAGTTTCGGAAAAAAATTTCACGGAGGCGGTTTCTACATGTTTCACTTAGAGTAAGGGTTTTATCAGCTCAAGCAGACAATCGCACAGAGAATACCACAGCAACAGAGACCAACTCTTCGTAGTAGCCAAGCTAACTACGGCAATGGCATTACTGATGGAAGTTACCAAGCTTCTCGGCGTGAAAGTTTTGGATAACATTAATGGACGGCTCTTTCTACATGTTTCATTTATAGTAAGGATTTTATCTGTTCAGGCGGACAATCCCACAGATATTACAATAGCAACAGAGACCAACTCTTCGTGGTAGCCACGCTAACCACCGCAATGGCATTTCTGATGGAAAGTACCAAACTTCTCGGAGTAAAAGTTTTGGATAAAATTAATGGACGGCTCATTCTACACGTTTCGCTTAGTTGTAAGGGTTTTATCTGTTCAGGCGGACAATCCCGCAGAAATACAACAGCAACAGAGACTGTCTGCCTAAGCAGATAAAACCCTTACACTAAACCTAACCCAACCCTTACAAAAAGATGTAGAAAGAACCAGCCGCTAATTATATCCGAACCACAAGCTCCGAAACACTCCGTATCTTCCACCAGAAATACCATTGCCGTGGTTAGCTTGGCTCCTGCTAAGAATTAATCCCACAAATAATACTATAGCAACAGAGACTGTCTTGGAGGTTGCCAAGCTAACAATAGCATTTCTGATGGAAAGTACAGAGCTTCTCGGTATGCAAGATTTGGATAAAATTAACAGGTGGCTCTTTCAACACGTTTGGGTTGGGTTAGGGTTTGTATTAGGGTAAAGGTTTTATCTGCTCAGGCAGCAAATCCCACAGTAAACCCCACAGCAACAGAGACCAACTCTTCGCGGTAGCCAAGCTAACCACGGCAACGGCATTTCAGATTGAAAATACTAGGTTAACTTTATGGTTAGGGTTGAATGCCAGAGCCAACACATGTCAACTGAGCACCACCGCCAATGCCCAAGTGCTGGACTAGAAATACCCCCAGAATTAGGGATATGGATAGAGTTTGATTGGTTAAGTCTAAAGGGCAATTTGGGTGTTTATTCATTACAACTGATCTCCCATCGTCTTATATCTTGATTACTTTATCCCGTTTTAAACTTGAAAAGTTGTTGGTGGGGTTTGGAACAATACAAGTGTTTTTTGTTTGTTTTTTTAATTGAACTTTTCTGCAATTGCAATTTAATGTTTTAAGAGTTAAGACTAAGGTTTAGGGTTAGATCAAATTGATGAATTTCTGCACTTTTTTTCCTTTTTACCACTCAGAACATGCCCCTTCTCTTGATGCTCCCATAAAAGGAACATTGAACATCTAAAGCACAGAGCTTGTGATTAAACCACTTCTCTGTACCCGCTTGGCGCTCAGGAAGAAGCACGCCAACTCAACATCGTGGGTGGCGGGACTCACTTTAGAAAAACATTTCTCACGATAAAACTAAAGAACTTATCCTCGAAAGTAGGATTAGGTTTGGCTAAACGTAACAGATGGCTCTACATCTTTCGGTTAGGGTTGGGGCAAGGATTTCATCTGCTCTGGCACACAATCCTACAGAGAATACCACAGCAAGACACCAACTCGTCGCAGTAGCCAAGCTAACCACAGCAATGGTATTTCTGATGGAAAGTACTGAGCTTTTCAGAGTAAAAGTTTTGCATAAAATTAACAGAGAGAGCTTTCTACATGTTTCACTTGAGATAAGGTTTGGGTTAGGGCTTATCTGCTCAGTCAGACAAGCCCACACAAAAAAAATAACACAGAGAATAACTCTTAGCAGTAGCCAAGCTATCCATGACAAAGTCATTTCTGATGGAAAATACTGAGCTTTTCCAACTGAAAGGTTTGGATAAAATTAATAGATTGGTCTTTCTACATCTTTCGGTTAGGGATGAGTTAGGCTAAGAGTGTTGTCTGCTCAGGCAAACAATACAACAGACAATACCACATCAACAGGGACTACCTCTTCGCAGTAGCATTTCTGAACATGAGCGATAGTTTCAGATAAAATTAACGGATTGCTCTTTCTAGATGTTTCGGTTGAGATAGGGTTTTACCTGCTAAGGCAGAAAATCTTAGAGAATACCAATGCAACAGAGAATAACTTCGATAGACAAGCTAACCACGGTAATGGCATTTCAGATGGAATGTACCGAGCTGCTCGGAATAAAATCTTTGGATAAAATTAAGGGTTGGGTCGTTCCACATCTTTTGGTTAGAGTAGAGTTACAGTAAGGGTTTTATCTGCTCAGGCAGACAATCCCACAAAAAATACCACGGCAACAGAGACTAACTCTTCATAGTAGCCAAGGTAACCACGGCAATGGCATTTCTGATGGAAAGTACCAAGCTTCTCGGAGTGAAAGTTTTGGATAAAATTACAGGACGGCTCTTTCTACATATTTCGCTAAGCGTAAGGGTTTTATCTGCTCAGTCAAACAATCCCACAAAAAAATACCACACCAGAGAATAACTCTTCGCAGTAGCCAAGCTATCCATGACAGTCATTTCTAATGGAAAGTACTGAGCTTTTCCAACTGAAAGGTTTGGATAAAATTAACAGATTGCTCTTTCTACATCTTTCGGTTGGGATAGGGTAAGGGTTTTACCTGCTCAGGCAGACAATCCCACACAGAATAGCATAACAGAGACTAACACTTCACAGTAGGCAAGCTAAACACAGCAATGACAATTCTGAAATAAAGTACCTAGTTTCTCGTAGTCACCATTTTGTATCAAATTAACTGATGACTTTCTTCATGTTTTGGTTGAGGTAGGGTTTGGGATTGGGTAAGGGTTTTATCTACTCGGGCAAACAATCTCACAGCAACATAGACTAAATCTTCTCATTATCAAAGCTCACCATGGGAGTGACAGTTTTGGATCTTAACGTATGCTCTTTCTACAATGTTTCGGTTTGGTTAGCGTAAGGGTTTTATCAGCTCATGCAGACCATCGCACATAGATTACCACAGCAAAAGAGACCAACTCATCGCAGTAGCCAAGGCTAACCACGGCAATGGCATTTCTGATGGAAAGTACCAAACCTCTCGGACTAAGTTTTAGCTAAAATTAATGAATGGCTTTTTCTACATGTTTGTCTTAGTTGTAAGGGTTTTATCAGCTCAGGCAGACAATGGCACAGAGAATACCACAGCAACAGAGTCTAACTCTTCCCAGTAGCCAAGCTAACCACGGCAATGGCATTTCTGATGGAAAGTTCGAAGCTTCTCGGAGTAAAAGCTTTGGATAAAATTGACGGTTCCGTCTACATGTTTCGCTTAGTTGCAAGGGTTTTTTCAGCTCAGGCAGACAATCGAAAAGAGATTACCACAGCAACAGAGACTAACTCTTCGTAGTAGCCAAGCTAACTACGGCAAGGGCATTCCTGATGGAAACTACCAAGCTTCTCGGAGTGAACGTTTTGGATAAAATTACTGGACAGCTCTTTCTACATATTTCGATTAGTGTAAGGGTTTTATCAGCTCAGTCAGTCAATAGCACAGAGAACACCACAGCAACAGAGACTAACTCTTCGTAGTAGCCAAGCTAACTACGGCAATGGCATTACTGATGGAAAGTACCAAGCTTCTCGGAGTGAAAGTTTTAGATAACATTAATGGACGGCACTTGCTACATGTTTCACTTATGGTAAGGGTTTTATCTGTTTAGTCGGACAATCCCGCAGAAATACAACAGCAGCAGACTCTTTGTCGTAGCCAAGCTAACCACGGCAATGGCATTTCTTATGGAAAGTACCAAACCTCTCAGAGTATACGTTTTAGATAAAATTAACGGACGGCTCTTTCTACATTTTTCGCTTAGTTGTAAGGGTTTTATCAGCTCAGCCAAACAATCACACAGAGAATACCACAGCAACAAAGTCCAACTCTTCGCAGTAGCCAAGCTGACCACGGCAATGGCATTTCTGAAGGAAAGTACCAAGTTTTTGGAGTAACAGTTTTGGATAAAATTAATCGACGGCTCTGTCTACATGTTTCGCTTAATTGTAAGGGTTTTATCAGCTCAGGCAGTCAATCGCACAGAAAATACCACAGCAACAGAGAAAAACTCTTTGTAGTAGCCAAACTAACTACGGCAATGGCATTACTGATGGAAAGTACCAAGCTTCTCGGAGTGAAAGTTTTGGAAAACATTAATGGACAGCTCTTCCTACATGTTTCGCTTAGATGTAAAGGGTTTTACCTGTTCAGTCAGACAATCGCACAGAGAATACCACAGCAACAGAGACTAACTCTTCGCAGTAGCCAAGCTAACCACCGCAATGGCATTTCTGATGGAAAGTACCAAGCTTCTCGGAGTGAAAGTTTTGGTTAACATTAATGGACGCCTCTTTCTACATGTTTCACTTATGGTAAGGGTTTTACCTGTTCAGGCGGACAATCCCGCAGACATACAACAGCGACTGTCTGCCTAAGCAGATAAAACCCTTATACTAAACCTAACCCAACCCTTACAAAAAGATGTAGAAAGAGCCAGCCGCTAATTATATCCAAACAAAAAGCGCCGAAACACTCAGTATCTTCCACCAGAAATACCATTGCCGTGGTTAGCTTGGCTCCTGCTAAGAATTAATCCCACAAATAATACCATAGCAACAGAGACTGTCTTGGAGGTTGCCAAGCCAACAATAGCATTTCTGATGGGAAGTACAGAGCTTCTCGGTATGCAAAATTTGGATAAAATTAACAGACGGCTCTTTCAACACGTTTGGGTTAGGGTTTGTATTAGGGTAAAGGTTCTACCTGATCAGGCAGCAAATCCCACAGAAAACCCCACAGCAAGAGACCAACTCTTCGCGGTAGCCAAGCTAACCACGGCTCCGGCATTTCACACTGAATATACTGTTAACTTTATGGTTAGGGTTGAATGCCAGAGCCAACACATATCAACTGAGCACCTCTGCCAATGCCCAAGTGCTGGATTAGAAATACCCCCAGGATTAGGGATATGGATAGAGTTTGATTGGTTAAGTCTAGGGGCTATTTGGTGTTTATTCGTTACAACTGATCTCCCAGTCTTATATCTTGATTACTTTATCCCGTGGGGTTTGGAACAATACAAGTGTTTGTTGTTTGTTTTGTTTTTTTTCAAATTGAACTTTTCTGCAATTGCAATTTAATGTTTTAAGAGTTAAGACTAAGGTTTAGATCAAATTGATGAATTTCTGCACTTTTTTTCCTTTTTACACTCAGAACGTGCCCCTTCTCTTGATGCTCCCATAAAAGGAACATTGAACATCTAAAGCACAGAGCTTGTGATTAAACAACTTCTCTGTACCCGCTTAGCGCTCAGGAAGAAGCACCCCAGCTCATCATCGTGGGTGGCGGGACTCACTTTAGAAAAACATTTCTCACGATAAAAACTAAAGAACTTATCCCCAAAAGTAGGATTAGGTTTGGCTAAACGTAACGGATGACTCCATATATGTTTCGGTTAGGGTTGGGGCAAGGGTTTCATCTGCTCTGGCACACAATCCTACAGAGAATACCACAGCAAGACACCAACTCGTCGCAGTAGCCAAGCTAACCACGGCAATGGTATTTCTAATGGAAAGTACTGAGCTTTTCAGAGTAAAAGTTCTGCATAAAATGAACAGAGAGCTTTCTACATGTTTCACTTGAGGTAAGGTTTGGGTTAGGACTTATCTGCTCAGTCACACAATCCCACAAAAAAATACAACAACAGAGAATAACTCTTAGCAGTAGCCAAGCTATCCATGACAAAGTCATTTCTGATGGAAAGTACTGAGATTATCCAACTGAAAGGTTTGGATAAAATTAATAGATTGCTATTCTACATCTTTCGGTTAGGGATGAGTTAGGCTAAGAGTTTTGTCTGCTCAGGCAAACGATACAACAGACAATACCACATCAACAGGGACTACCTCTTCGCAGTAGCATTTCTGAACATGGAGTGATAGTTTCAGATAAAATTAACGGATTGCTCTTTCTAGATGTTTCGGTTGGAATAGGGTTTTACCTGCTAAGGCAGAAAATCCTACAGAGAATACCACTGCAACAGAGAATAACTTCGATAGACAAGCTAACCACAGTAATTGCATTTCAGATGGAATGTACCGAGCTGCTCGGAATAAAATCTTTGGATAAAATTAAGGGTTGGGTCGTTCCACATCTTTTGGTTAGAGTAGAGTTACGGTAAGGGTTTTATCTGCTCAGGCAGACCATCCCACAGAAAATACCACGGCAACAGAGACTAACTCTTCATAGTAGCCAAACTAACCACAGCAAAGTCATTTCTGATGGAAAGTACCGAGCTTCTCGGAGAGATAGTTCCGGATTAAATTAACAGCCAACTCTTTCTACATGTTTCACTTAAGAGTAAGGGTTTTATCTGCTCAGCCAGAGAGTCCCATAGAAATACCAAAGCAACAGGCAGTCTTGGTGGTAGCCGAAGCCGACCACAGCAATGGCATTTCTGATGGAGAGTAGCCAGCTTGTCGCAGCGATAGTTTTGGGTAAAATAAACGGATGGTTCTTTCTACATGTTTCGGTTGGGTTAGGGTAAGCATTTTACCTGCTCAGGCAGACAATCCCACAGCGACAGACACTACCTCTTCGCAGTAGCCAAGCTAAACACGGCAATGGCATTTCTGCAGGAAAGAACAGAGCTTCTCGGAATTAAAATTTTGGATGAAATTAACGGAGTGCTTTCTACATGTTTCACTTAGGGCAAGGGTTTTATCCGTTTAGGCGGACAATCCCTCAGAAATCCCACAGCAACAGAGACCAACTCTTCATCGTAGCCAAGCTAACCATGGCAATGGCACTGCGGATGGAACGTACCGAGCTTCTCGGCGCGATAGTTTTGGATGAACAGATGGCTCTTTCTACATGTTTCAGTTGAGTTAGGGTAAGTGTTTTACCTGCTCAGGCAGACAATCCCACAGCAAAAGAGACTAACTCTTCGTGGTAGCAAAGCTCACCATGACAATGGCATTTCTGATGGAAAATACTGAGCTTCTCAGAGTAAAATTTTTGGATCCAGTTAAAAAAAGACTTTCTACATTTCGGTTGGGGTAAAGCTCTATCTGCTCAGGCAGATAATCCCACAGAATATACCACAGAAAGTGACTAACTCTTCGCGGTCGCCAAACTAAGCACAACAATGTCATTTCTGAAGGAGAGTACAGAGCTTCTCGTAGTCAAAGCTCTGGATCAAATTAAGATGGTTCTTTCTACATGTTTCGGTTTAGGTAAAGTTTTAACTGCTCAGGTGGACAGTGCCTAAGCGCTGGCTTGGAGAAACCCTCAGGATAAGGGTTATGGAGAGAGTTTGATGGGTTAATGGTAGGTTCAATTTGGATGTTTTTTTCTCATTTACAATTGATCTCCCACTGTCTTGTATCTTGATTGGTTTACCCCGTTTAAACTCGAAAAATTGATGGTGGGGGTTGGAGCATTATAAATTATTTTTTTTGAAGTTCACTGCTACGGCAGTTTGTTTTAGGGTTAGGTTTAAATAAAATTAATGGCTCTCTGCATTTTACCACTCAGAGCATGCTTCTTTCCACAACAGCACAGAACTTGTGATTAAACCACTTCTCTGTACCTGCTTTATACTCAGGAAGAAGCATCACAGCTCATCACCGTGGGTAGCAGGACTCACTTTAGAAACACATTTCTCAAGTTAAGAACTACAAAAATGATTCCTGAAATGGCACATCATGTTCTTCATAAATTGCATGTCCATTATAATTCTGTTATCCTCGTTCAATGTTGTATTATGTAGATCCCTCGTCTGTTGCTCCCCCTGAGACATCTTATTTTATCTCCCTGTTAAATGAGTTTTTCTAGGGAGTTCCTTATCCAATGAGAGGGTCTAAGGACACGATGTTGTGTTGCTATTAAGCCCACTGAGGCAAATCTGTAATATTGGGTTAGGGTTGCTTTGATTTGAAAGTAGGATCAGCTTTGGATAAACTTAATGGGTGGCTCCATTTCTTCCGATTAGGGTTGGGGTAGGGTAAGGGTTTTATCTGCTCTGAAAGACAATCCTACAGAGAATACCACAGCAATAGAGACCAAGTCTTCACAGTAGCCAAGCTAACCACGGCAATGGTATTTATAATGGAAAGCACAAAGCTCAGAGTGATAGTTTGGATAAAATTAACGGATGCCTCCTTCTACATGATTCGGTTGAGTTAGGGTACGGGATTTATCTGCTCAGGCAGACAATACCATAGCAACAGAGACTAACTTCGCGGTAGCCAACGTAACCACGGCAATGGCTTTTATTATGGAAAGTCTTGAGCTTCTCAGAGTTTTGGGTAAAATTAATTGACGGATCTTTCCACACCTTTGGGTTGGGGTAGGGTTTTTGTTAGGGTAATATTTTAGCTGCTCAGGCAGACAATCCCACAAAGAACACCACAGCAATAGAGACTAACTCTTGGCAGTACGCAAGCGAACCATGGCAATGGCATTTCTGATGGATAATACTGACCTTCTCAGAGTGAAAGTTTAGGGTTGAATGCCCAGGAAAGCACGTGTCACCAGAGTGCCTCCGCCAGTGCTGGCTTGGAGATACCCCCAGAATTAGGGTTAGGGATGTGAATAGAGTTTGATGGATTAAGGATACAGTAAATTTGGATGTTTCTTCTTTACAATTCACCTCCCATTGTCTTCCATCTTGATTAGTTTACCCTGCTTTAAGCTTGAAGTTATTGCTGGGGTTTAGACTAATAAGCTTCTTTTTTTGAAGTTGTCTGCTATTGCAATTTAATGTTGTCAGATTAAGGGTTAGGTCTGGATAAAACCGGTGGATTTCTGGATTTTTCCCCCTTTTCAACCCCTCAGAATGCACTCCTTCCTCGAAGCTCCCATAAAGGAGCACTCAACGGTCATAAAAGCAGAGTTTGTCATTAAACAACTTCGCTGTAACCGCTTTGCGCTGAGGAAGATTCATGACAGCCCATTATCGTGGCTGGCGGGAATCACTGTCTACTCATATGTTTTTGTAATGTGTGTGCATATATGTCTGTTAGTGTAGATAGCGGGACCAGAAACTAAAGCATTTATGATCCTAATTCTTTTTGGAGGTGGTAGGTATTGTCTCAGAGAGTAAAGGAAAAATCCCAAAAAATTAAAATTGTGCATAAATATGCATTTTTCTAAAAATGGCTAAAAACCACTTTTATCTGCATTTCAGATGATTCTGAACATCTTTCATTTTTTCACCCATGTAAAAAAAAAAAAAATCTGGGACTTAGAAATGTTTGGCATTATGCAAAATAAATGCATTTTTGCAAAAATGCACTTATGATCCTAATTTTTTTTGGAGGTGGTAGGTATTGTTCCAGAGAGGACCAGAAAAATAGCAGATAAAACAATTTTAATAATTATACATAATTATGCAAAATATGCATTTTCTAAAAATGGCTAAAAACCACTTTTCTTGGCATTTCAAATGATTCTGAGCATTTGGGGGGAGGGAGTTGGAGTAGGGGGGTAAACCACTTTTCTCGGCATTTCAGATGATTGAGCATTTGGGGGAAGGGAGTTGGAGTGGGGGGTTTAGGGGCAGGCGGTTAGCTGGCAGGATGAAGAGGAGGAAGATTTAGACGGGTGGATAACCAAACCGCTACATTGCAGCAGGGTTCCTCTAGTAGAAACATATTTCAAGTTAAGAACGGCAGAAATGAGCACTGAAAATACAGTCTTCTGCAGCTTGTGGTTAGCCTTAGGTTTGGATAAACTTAACGGATGGATCTTACAGTTAGGGCTGGGGTTTGATCTGCTAGGGCAGACAATCCTACAGCAGAGACTGGCTGCCTGAGCAAAAAAAAAAAAAAAACCTCTTACCCTAGTTCTACCGCCAAGTCCAAGAGAAAAACGTAGACTGAGCTATCCGTTAATTTTATCCAAACCTTTGACACAGAGAAGCTCTGTACTTTCCATCAGAAATGCCACTGCAGTGGTTAGCTTGGCAACCGCCAAGACAATCTCTGTTACTATGGTATTCTTTGTGGGATTAAATCTTAGCAGGAGCCAAACTAACCACAGCAATGTCATTTCTGAAGGAGAATACCAAGCTTCTCGTAGTCAAAGTCTTGGATCAAATTAACAGATGGTTCTTTCTACATGTTTCGGTTTAGGTAGGGTTTGGGTAAAGTTTTATCTGCTCAGGTGGACAGTGCCTAAGCGCCGGCTTGGAGAAACCCTCAGGATTAGGGTTATGGAGAGAGTTTAATGGGTTAATGGTAGGTTCAATTTGGATGTTTTTTCTTCTTTACAATTGATCGCCCACTGTCTTGTATCTTGATTGGTTTACGCCGTTTAAACTTGAAAAATTGATGGTGGGGGTTGGAGCATTAAATGATTTTTTTTTGAAGTTCACTGCTATGGCAGTTTGTTTTTAGGGTTAGGTTTAAATAAAAATGAATTGATGGCTCTCTGCATTTTACCACTCAAAGCATGCTTCTTTCCACAAAAGCACAGAACTTGTGATTAAACCACTTCTCTGTACCTGCTTTATGCTCAGGAAGAAGCATCACAGCTCATCATCGTGGGTAGCAGGACTCACTTTAGAAACATTTCTCTAGAACAGCACAGGAACAGACTAACTCTTCGCAATAGGCAAGCGAACCATGGCAAAGGTATTTCTGACCTTCTCGGAGTGAAAATTTAGGGTTGAATGCCCGGGTCAGCGCATGTCACCAGAGTGCTGGCTTGGAGATACCCCCAGAATTAGGGTTAGAGATGTGCATAGAGTTTGATGGATTAAGGATTCGGTAAATTTGGATGTTACTTCCTTACAATTCACCTCCCATTGTATTCCATCTTGACTAGTTTACCCTGCTTTAAGCTTCAAAAGTTGTTGGTGGGGTTTAGAGTAATGAGCTTTTTTTGTTTTTAAGCTGTCTGCTATTGCAATTTAATGTTTTTAGGGTAAGGATTAGGACTAAGGTTTAGGTCTGGATAAAACTGGTGGATTTCTGAATTATTCCCCCTTTTTAACCCCTCAGAATGCACTCCTTCCTTGAAGCTCCGATAAAGGAGCACTCAACGGTCATAAAAGCAGAGTTTGTCATTAAACAACTTCCCTGTACCCGCTTTGCGCTCCGGAAGATTCATGACAGCCCATTATCGTGGCTGGCGGGAATCACTTTCTACTCATAGGTTTGCGTAATGTGCGCGTGTGCGTATATGTCTGTTAGTGTAGATAGCGGGACCGGACACTAAAACATTTATGATCCTAATTCTTTTTGGAGGTGGTAGGTATTGTCTCAGAGAGTAAAGGAAAAATCCCAGAAAATTAAAATTATGCATAAATATGCATTTTTCTAAAAATGGCTAAAAACTACTTTTATCTGCATTTCAGATGATTCTGAGCATCTTTCATTTTTTCACCTGTGTAAAAAAAAATAATCTGGGACTTAGAAATGTTTGGCATTATGCAAAATAAATGCATTTTTGCAAAAATGCACTTATGATCCTAATTTTTTTTTGAGGTGGTAGGTATTGTTCCAGAGAGGACCAGAAAAACAGCAGAAAATTAAAACAATTTTAATAATTATGCAATATGCATTTTCTAAAAATGGCTAAAAACCACTTTTCTCGGCATTTCAGATGATTGAGCATTTGATGGGATGGAGTTGGAGTAGGGAGATTTAGGGGCAGGAGGAAGGCGGTCAGCTGGCAGGATGAAGATTTAGACGGGTGGATAACCAAACCGCTACATTGCAGCAGGGTTCCTCTAGTAGAAACATATTTCAAGTTAAGAACGGCCAGAAATGATTGCTGAAAATAGTCTTCTGCAGCTTTTGGTTAGCGTTAGGTTTGGATAAACTTAACGGATGGATCTTACGGTTAGGGCAGACAATCCTACAGCAGAGACTGGCTGCCTGAGCAAAAAAAAAAAAAAACCTCATACCCTAGTTCTACCGCCAAGTCCAACAGAAAAACGTAGACTGAGCTATCCGTTAATTTTATCCAAACCTTTGACACCGAGAAGCTCTGTACTTTCCATCAGAAATGCCACTGCAGTGGTTAGCTTGGCAACCGCCAAGACAATCTCTGTTACTATGGTATTCTTTGTGGGATTAATTCTTAGCAGGAGCCAAACTAACCACAGCAATGTCATTTCTGAAGGAGAATACCAAGCTTCTCGTAGTCAAAGTTTTGGATCAAATTAACAGATGGTTCTTTCTACATGTTTCGGTAGGGTTTGGGTCAAGTTTTATCTGCTCAGGTGGACAGTGCCTAAGCGCTGGCTTGGAGAAACCCTCAGGATTAGGGTTATGGAGAGAGGTTGATGGGTTAATGGTAGGTTCAATTTGGATGATTTTTCTTCTTTACAATTGATCTCCCACTGTCTTGTATCTTGATTGGTTTACCCCGTTTAAACTTGAAAAATTGATGGTGGGGGTTGGAGCATTATAAATGATTTTTTTTTTTAAGTTCACTGCTACGGCAGTTTGTTTTAAATAAAATTAATTGATGGCTCTCTGCATTTTACCACTCAGAGCATGCTTCTTTCCACAAAAGCACAGAACTTGTGATTAAACCACTTCTCTGTACCTGCTTTATGCTCAGGAAGAAGCATCACAGCTCATCATCGTGGGTAGCAGGACTCACTTTAGAAACATTTCTCTAGAACAGCACAGGAACAGACTAACTCTTCGCAATAGGCAAGCGAACCATGGCAAAGGTATTTCTGACCTTCTCGGAGTGAAAATTTAGGGTTGAATGCCCGGGTCAGCGCATGTCACCAGAGTGCTGGCTTGGAGATACCCCCAGAATTAGGGTTAGAGATGTGCATAGAGTTTGATGGATTAAGGATTCGGTAAATTTGGATGTTACTTCCTTACAATTCACCTCCCATTGTATTCCATCTTGACTAGTTTACCCTGCTTTAAGCTTCAAAAGTTGTTGGTGGGGTTTAGAGTAATGAGCTTTTTTTGTTTTTAAGCTGTCTGCTATTGCAATTTAATGTTTTTAGGGTAAGGATTAGGACTAAGGTTTAGGTCTGGATAAAACTGGTGGATTTCTGAATTATTCCCCCTTTTTAACCCCTCAGAATGCACTCCTTCCTTGAAGCTCCGATAAAGGAGCACTCAACGGTCATAAAAGCAGAGTTTGTCATTAAACAACTTCCCTGTACCCGCTTTGCGCTCCGGAAGATTCATGACAGCCCATTATCGTGGCTGGCGGGAATCACTTTCTACTCATAGGTTTGCGTAATGTGCGCGTGTGCGTATATGTCTGTTAGTGTAGATAGCGGGACCGGACACTAAAACATTTATGATCCTAATTCTTTTTGGAGGTGGTAGGTATTGTCTCAGAGAGTAAAGGAAAAATCCCAGAAAATTAAAATTATGCATAAATATGCATTTTTCTAAAAATGGCTAAAAACTACTTTTATCTGCATTTCAGATGATTGAGCATCTTTCATTTTTTCACCTGTGTAAAAAAAAAAAATCTGGGACTTAGAAATGTTTGGCATTATGCAAAATAAATGCATTTTTGCAAAAATGCACTTATGATCCTAATTTTTTTTTGGAGGTGGTAGGTATTGTTCCAGAGAGGACCAGAAAAACAGCAGAAAATTAAAACAATTTTAATTATGCAAAATATGCATTTTCTAAAAATGGCTAAAAACCACTTTTCTCGGCATTTCAGATGATTGAGCATTTGATGGGATGGCGTTGGAGTAGGGAGATTTAGGGGCAGGAGGAAGGCGGTCAGCTGGCAGGATGAAGATTTAGACGGGTGGATAACCAAACCGCTACATTGCAGCAGGGTTCCTCTAGTAGAAACATATTTCAAGTTAAGAACGGCCAGAAATGATTGCTGAAAATAGTCTTCTGCAGCTTTTGGTTAGCGTTAGGTTTGGATAAACTTAACGGATGGATCTTACGGTTAGGGCAGACAATCCTACAGCAGAGACTGGCTGCCTGAGCAAAAAAAAAAAAAAAACCTCATACCCTAGTTCTACCGCCAAGTCCAACAGAAAAACGTAGACTGAGCTATCCGTTAATTTTATCCAAACCTTTGACACCGAGAAGCTCTGTACTTTCCATCAGAAATGCCACTGCAGTGGTTAGCTTGGCAACCGCCAAGACAATCTCTGTTACTATGGTATTCTTTGTGGGATTAATTCTTAGCAGGAGCCAAACTAACCACAGCAATGTCATTTCTGAAGGAGAATACCAAGCTTCTCGTAGTCAAAGTTTTGGATCAAATTAACAGATGGTTCTTTCTACATGTTTCGGTAGGGTTTGGGTCAAGTTTTATCTGCTCAGGTGGACAGTGCCTAAGCGCTGGCTTGGAGAAACCCTCAGGATTAGGGTTATGGAGAGAGGTTGATGGGTTAATGGTAGGTTCAATTTGGATGATTTTTCTTCTTTACAATTGATCTCCCACTGTCTTGTATCTTGATTGGTTTACCCCGTTTAAACTTGAAAAATTGATGGTGGGGGTTGGAGCATTATAAATGATTTTTTTTTTTAAGTTCACTGCTACGGCAGTTTGTTTTAAATAAAATTAATTGATGGCTCTCTGCATTTTACCACTCAGAGCATGCTTCTTTCCACAAAAGCACAGAACTTGTGATTAAACCACTTCTCTGTACCTGCTTTATGCTCAGGAAGAAGCATCACAGCTCATCATCGTGGGTAGCAGGACTCACTTTAGAAACATTTCTCTAGAACAGCACAGGAACAGACTAACTCTTCGCAATAGGCAAGCGAACCATGGCAAAGGTATTTCTGACCTTCTCGGAGTGAAAATTTAGGGTTGAATGCCCGGGTCAGCACATGTCACCAGAGTGCTGGCTTGGAGATACCCCCAGAATTAGGGTTAGAGATGTGCATAGAGTTTGATGGATTAAGGATTCGGTAAATTTGGATGTTACTTCCTTACAATTCACCTCCCATTGTATTCCATCTTGACTAGTTTACCCTGCTTTAAGCTTCAAAAGTTGTTGGTGGGGTTTAGAGTAATGAGCTTTTCTTGTTTTTAAGCTGTCTGCTATTGCAATTTAATGTTTTTAGGGTAAGGATTAGGACTAAGGTTTAGGTCTGGATAAAACTGGTGGATTTCTGAATTATTCCCCCTTTTTAACCCCTCAGAATGCACTCCTTCCTCGAAGCTCCCATAAAGGAGCACTCAACGGTCATAAAAGCAGAGTTTGTCATTAAACAACTTCCCTGCACCCGATTTGCGCTCAGGAAGATTCATGACAGCCCATTATCGTGGCTGGTGGGAATCACTTTCTACTCATAAGTTTTCGTAATGTGTGTGTGTGGTGTTAGTGTAGATAGCGGGACCGGAAACTAAAGCATTTATGATCCCAATTCTTTTTGGAGGTGGTAGGTATCGTCTCAGAGAGTAACGGAAAAATCCCAGAAAATTAAAATTATGCATTGATATGCATTTTTCTACAAATGGCTAAAAACCACTTTTATCTGCATTTCAGATGATTGAGCATCTTTGATTTTTTCCACCTATGTAAAAAAAAAAATCTGGGACTTAGAAATGTTTGGCATTATGCAAAATAAATGCATTTTTGCAAAAATCCACTTATGATCCTAATTTTTTTTGGAGGTGGTAGGTATTGTTCCAGAGGACCGGAAAAATAAAACAATATAATAATTAGACAATTATGCATTTTCTAAAAATGGCTAAAAACCACTTTTCTTGGCATTTCATATGATTCTGAGCATTTGGGGGGAGGGAGTAAACCACTTTTCTCGGCATTTCAGATGATTGAGCATTTGGGGGAAGGGAGTTGGAGTGGGGGGTTTAGGGGCAGGCGGTTAGCTGGCAGGATTTAGAGGAGGAAGATTTAGACGGGTGGATAACCAAACCGCTACATTGCAGCAGGGTTCCTCTAGTAGAAACATATTTCAAGTTAAGAACGGCAGAAATGATTGCTGAAAATAGTCTTCTGCAGCTTTTGGTTAGCGTTAGGTTTGGATAAACTTAACGGATGGATCTTACGATTAGGGCAGACAATCCTACAGCACAGACTGGCTGCCTGAGCAAAAAAAAAAAAACAAACCTCTTATCCTAGTTCTACCGCCAAGTCCAACAGAAAAACGTAGACTGAGCTATCCGTTAATTTTATCCAAACCTTTGACACCGAGAAGCTCTGTACTTTCCATCAGAAATGCCACTGCAGTGGTTAGCTTGGCAACCGCCAAGACAATCTCTGTTACTATGGTATTCTTTGTGGGATTAATTCTTAGCAGGAGCCAAACTAACCACAGCAATGTCATTTCTGAAGGAGAATACCAAGCTTCTCGTAGTCAAAGTTTTGGATCAAATTAACAGATGGTTCTTTCTACATGTTTCGGTAGGGTTTGGGTCAAGTTTTATCTGCTCAGGTGGACAGTGCCTAAGCGCTGGCTTGGAGAAACCCTCAGGATTAGGGTTATGGAGAGAGGTTGATGGGTTAATGGTAGGTTCAATTTGGATGATTTTTCTTCTTTACAATTGATCTCCCACTGTCTTGTATCTTGATTGGTTTACCCCGTTTAAACTTGAAAAATTGATGGTGGGGGTTGGAGCATTATAAATGATTTTTTTTTTTAAGTTCACTGCTACGGCAGTTTGTTTTAAATAAAATTAATTGATGGCTCTCTGCATTTTACCACTCAGAGCATGCTTCTTTCCACAAAAGCACAGAACTTGTGATTAAACCACTTCTCTGTACCTGCTTTATGCTCAGGAAGAAGCATCACAGCTCATCATCGTGGGTAGCAGGACTCACTTTAGAAACATTTCTCTAGAACAGCACAGGAACAGACTAACTCTTCGCAATAGGCAAGCGAACCATGGCAAAGGTATTTCTGACCTTCTCGGAGTGAAAATTTAGGGTTGAATGCCCGGGTCAGCACATGTCACCAGAGTGCTGGCTTGGAGATACCCCCAGAATTAGGGTTAGAGATGTGCATAGAGTTTGATGGATTAAGGATTCGGTAAATTTGGATGTTACTTCCTTACAATTCACCTCCCATTGTATTCCATCTTGACTAGTTTACCCTGCTTTAAGCTTCAAAAGTTGTTGGTGGGGTTTAGAGTAATGAGCTTTTCTTGTTTTTAAGCTGTCTGCTATTGCAATTTAATGTTTTTAGGGTAAGGATTAGGACTAAGGTTTAGGTCTGGATAAAACTGGTGGATTTCTGAATTATTCCCCCTTTTTAACCCCTCAGAATGCACTCCTTCCTCGAAGCTCCCATAAAGGAGCACTCAACGGTCATAAAAGCAGAGTTTGTCATTAAACAACTTCCCTGCACCCGATTTGCGCTCAGGAAGATTCATGACAGCCCATTATCGTGGCTGGTGGGAATCACTTTCTACTCATAAGTTTTCGTAATGTGTGTGTGTGGTGTTAGTGTAGATAGCGGGACCGGAAACTAAAGCATTTATGATCCCAATTCTTTTTGGAGGTGGTAGGTATCGTCTCAGAGTAACGGAAAAATCCCAGAAAATTAAAATTATGCATTGATATGCATTTTTCTACAAATGGCTAAAAACCACTTTTATCTGCATTTCAGATGATTGAGCATCTTTGATTTTTTCCACCTATGTAAAAAAAAAAATCTGGGACTTAGAAATGTTTGGCATTATGCAAAATAAATGCATTTTTGCAAAAATCCACTTATGATCCTAATTTTTTTTGGAGGTGGTAGGTATTGTTCCAGAGGACCGGAAAAATAAAACAATATAATAATTAGACAATTATGCATTTTCTAAAAATGGCTAAAAACCACTTTTCTTGGCATTTCATATGATTCTGAGCATTTGGGGGGAGGGAGTAAACCACTTTTCTCGGCATTTCAGATGATTGAGCATTTGGGGGAAGGGAGTTGGAGTGGGGGGTTTAGGGGCAGGCGGTTAGCTGGCAGGATTTAGAGGAGGAAGATTTAGACGGGTGGATAACCAAACCGCTACATTGCAGCAGGGTTCCTCTAGTAGAAACATATTTCAAGTTAAGAACGGCAGAAATGATTGCTGAAAATAGTCTTCTGCAGCTTTTGGTTAGCGTTAGGTTTGGATAAACTTAACGGATGGATCTTACGATTAGGGCAGACAATCCTACAGCACAGACTGGCTGCCTGAGCAAAAAAAAAAAAACAAACCTCTTATCCTAGTTCTACCGCCAAGTCCAACAGAAAAACGTAGACTGAGCTATCTGTTAATTTTATCCAAACCTTTGACACCGAGAAGCTCTGTACTTTCCATCAGAAATGCCACTGCAGTGGTTAGCTTGGCAACCGCCAAGACAGTCTCTGTTACTATGGTATTCTTTGTGGGATTAATTCTTAGCAGGAGCCAAACTAACCACAGCAATGTCATTTCTGAAGGAGAATACAAAGCTTCTCGTAGTCAAAGTTTTGGATCAAATTAACAGATGGTTCTTTCTACATGTTTCGGTAGGGTTTGGGTAAAGTTTTATCTGCTCAGGTGGACAGTGCCTAAGCACTGGCTTGGAGAAACCCTCAGG
Organism: Lampris incognitus; assembly: GCF_029633865.1. Taxonomy (NCBI): domain Eukaryota; kingdom Metazoa; phylum Chordata; class Actinopteri; order Lampriformes; family Lampridae; genus Lampris; species Lampris incognitus. The sequence goes on along the minus strand of NC_079211.1, from coordinate 154,876,680 downwards.
ATTAGGGTTATGGAGAGAGTTTAATGGGTTAATGGTAGGTTCAATTTGGATGTTTTTTCTTCTTTACAATTGATCGCCCACTGTCTTGTATCTTGGTTTACCCCGTTTAAACTTGAAAAATTGATGGTGGGGGTTGGAGCATTATAAATGTTTTTTTTTGAAGTTCACTGCTATGGCAGTTTGTTTTTAGGGTTCGGTTTAAATAAAATTAATGGCTCTGCATTTTACCACTCAGAGCACGCTTCTTTCCACAAAAGCACAGAACTTGTGATTAAACCACTTCTCTGTACCTACTTTATGCTCAGGAAGAAGCATCACAGCTCATCCTCGTGGGTAGCAGGACTCACTTTAGAAACACATTTCTCTACAACAGCACAGCAACAGACTAACTCTTCGCAATAGGCAAGCGAACCATGGCAATGGTATTTCTGATGGATAATACTGACCTTCTCGGAGTGAAAGTTTAGGGCTGAATGCCCGGGTCAGCGCGTGTCACCAGAGTGCTGGCTTGGAGATATCTCCAGAATTAGGGTTAGAGATGTGGATAGAGTTTGATGGATTAAGGTTACGGTAAATTTGGATGTTAATTCCTTACAATTCACCTCCCATTGTATTCCATCTTGACTAGTTTACCCTGCTTTAAGCTTTAAACGTTGTTGGTGGTGTTTAGAGTAATAAGCTTTTTTTGTTTTTAAGCTGTCTGCTATTGCAATTTAATGTTTTTAGGGTAAGGATTAGGACTAAGGTTTAGGTCTGGATAAAACTGGTGGATTTCTGAATTATTCCCCCTTTTTAACCCCTCAGAATACACTCCTTCCTCGAAGCTCCCATAAAGGAGCACTCAACGGTCATAAAAGCAGAGTTTGTCATTAAATAACTTCCCTGCACCCGCTTTGCGCTCCGGAAGATTCATGACAGCCCATTATCGTGGCTGGCGGGAATCACTTTCTACTCATAGGTTTTCGTAATGTGTGTGTATATGTCAGTTAGTGTAGATAGCGGGACCGGAAACTAAAGCATTTATGATCCCAATTCTTTTTGGAGGTGGTAGGTATTGTCTCAGAGTGTAAAGGAAAATCCCAGAAAATTAAAATTATGCATTTTTCTAAAAATGGCTAAATACCACTTTTATCTGCAATTCAGATGATTGAGCATCTTTCATTTTTTCACCTATGTAAAAAAAAAAATCTGGGCCTTAGAAATGTTTGGCATTATGCAAAATAAATGCATTTTTGCAAAAATCCACTTATGATCCTAATTTTTTTTGGAGGTGGTAGGTATTGTTCCAGAGGACCAGAAAATTAAAACAATTTTAATAATTAGACATAATTATGCAAAATATGCATTTTCTAAAAATGGCTAAAAACCACTTTTCTTGGCATTTCAGATGATTCTGAGCATTTGGGGGGAGGGAGTTGGAGTAGGGGGGTAAACCACTTTTCTCAGCATTTCAGATGATTCTGAGCATTTGATGGGATGGGGGATTTAGGGGCAGGGGGAAGGTGGTCAGCTGGCAGAATGAAGATTTAGACAGATGGATAACCAAACCGCTACATTGCAGCAGGGTTCCTCTAGTAGAAACATATTTCAAGTTGAGAACGGCAGAAATGATTGCTGAAAACACAGTCTTCTGCAGCTTTTGGTTAGCGTTAGGTTTGGATAAACTTAACGGATGGATCTTACGGTTAGGGCAGACAATCCTACAGCAGAGACTGGCTGCCTGAGCAAAAAAAAAAAAAAAAAAAAAAAAAAAAAAAAAAAACACACCTCTTACCCTAGTTCTACCGCCAAGTCCAACAGAAAAACGTAGACTGAGCTATCCGTTAATTTTATCCAAACCTTTGACACCGAGAAGCTCTGTACTTTCCATCAGAAATGCCACTGCAGTGGTTAGCTTGGCAACCGCCAAGACAATCTCTGTTACTATGGTATTCTTTGTGGGATTAATTCTTAGCAGGAGCCAAACTAACCACAGCAATGTCATTTCTGAAGGAGAATACCAAGCTTCTCGTAGTCAAAGTTTTGGATCAAATTAACAGATGGTTCTTTCTACATGTTTCGGTAGGGTTTGGGTAAAGTTTTATCTGCTCAGGTGGACAGGGCCTAAGCGCTGGCTTGGAGAAACCCTCAGGATTAGGGTTATGGAGAGAGTTTGATGGGTTAATGGTAGGTTCAATTTGGATGTTTTTTCTTCTTTACAATTGATCTCCCACTGTCTGGTATCTTGATTGGTTTACCTCGTTTAAACTTGAAAAATTGATGGTGGGGGTTGGAGCATTATAAATGATTTTTTTTTTGAAGTTCACTGCTACGGCAGTTTGTTTTTAGGGTTAGGTTTAAATAAAATTAATTGATGGCTCTCTGCATTTTACCACTCAGAGCATGCTTCTTTCCACAAAAGCACAGAAATTGTGTTTAAGCCACTTCTCTGTACCTGCTTTATTCTCAGGAAGAAGCATCACAGCTCATCATCATGGATAGCAGGACTCACTTTAGAAACACATTTCTCAAGAACAGCACAGCAACAGAGACTAACTCTTCGCAGTAGGCAAGCAAACCACGGCAATGGTATTTCTGATGGATAATACGGACCGTCTCGGAGTGAAAGTTTAAGGTTGAATGCCCGGGTCAGCGCGTGTCACCAGAGCGCTGGCTTGGCGATACCCCCAGAATTAGGGTTAGGGATGTGGATAGAGTTTGATGCATTAAGGATACGGTAAATTTGGATGTTTCTTCTTTACAATTCACCTCCCATCTTGATTAGTTTACCCTGCTTTAAGCTTGAAAGTTGTTGGGGTTTAGAGTAATAAGCTTTTTTATTTTTTATTTTTAAGTTGTCCGCTATTGCAATTTAATTTTTTTAGGGTAAGGATTAGGACTAAAGTTTAGGTCTGGATAAAACTGGATTTCTGGATTTTCCCCCCTTTTTAACCCCTCAGAATGCGCTCCTTCCTCAAAGTTCCTATAAAGGAGCACTCAACGGTCATAAAAGCAGAGTTTGTCATTAAACAACTTCCCTGTACCCGCTTTGCGCTCAGGAAGATTCACAACAGCCTATAATCGTGGCTGGTGGGAATCACTTAGAAACATATTTCAAGTTACGTAAGGCAGAAATGATCGCTTAAAATAGTCTTCTGCAGCTTTAGGTTTGGATAAACTTAACGGATGGATCTTGCGGTTAGGGCTGGGGTTTGATCTGCTAGGGTAGACAATACTACAGCAGAGACTTGGCTGTCTGAGCAAACAAACAAAAAAAAAAAAACCTCTTACCCTAGTTCTACCTCCAAGTATAACAAAAAAGTGTAGAATGAGCTGTTAATTTTATCCAAACCTTTCACACCGAAAAGCTCTGTACTTTCCATCAGAAACGCCACTGCAGTGGTTAGCTTGGCAACCGCCAAGACAGTGTCTTACTATGGTATTCTTTGTGGGATTAATTCTTAACAGGAGTCAAGCTAACCACAGCAATGGCATTTCTGATGGTTAATACTGAGTGTCTTGGAGCTTTAGGTTTGTATACAATTAACGGATGGCTCTTCCTACATTTTTAAGGGTTGGGAGAGGTTTAGTATAAGGGTTTTATCTGCACAGGCAGACAGTCTCTGTTGCCGACCATAACCCTACGCCAACCCTGACCGAAAGATGTAGAACGAGATGGCTCTTTCTACATGTTTCGCTTAGGGTAAGGGTTTTATCAGCTCAGGTAGACAATCGCACAGAGAATACCACAGCAACAGAGTCTAACTCTTCGCAGTAGCCATGCTAACCACGGCAATGGCATTTCTGATGTAAAGTACCAAGCTTCTCGAAGTGAAAGTTTTGGATAAAATTACTGAAGTGCTTTCTACATGTTTCACTTAGGGTAAGGGTTTTATCCGTTTAGTCGAACAATCCCTCAGAAATCCCACAGCAACAGAGACCAACTCTTCATTGTAGCCAAGCTAATTATGACAATGGCACTGTGGATGGAAAGTACCGAGCTTCTCGGAATGAAAGTTTTGGATAAAATTAACGGACGGCTCTTTCTACATATTTCGATTAGTGTAAGCGTTTTATCAGCTTGGGCAATCAATCGCACAGAGAATACCACAGCAACAGAGGCTAACTCTTCACGGTAGCCAAGCTAACCACGGTAACGGCATTTATAATGGAAAGCACCGAGCTTCTCAGAGTGATAGTTTTGGCTAAAATTAACAGATGCCTCCTACATGATTCGGTTGGGTTAGGGATTTATCTGCTCAGGCAGACAATACCACAGCAAAAGAGACTAACTTTGCAGTAGCCAAGCTAACGACGGTAATGGCATTTCTTATGTAAAGTCTTGAGCTTCTCAGAGTGAGTTTTGGATAAAATTGCCGGATCTTTCCACACCTTTGGGTTGGGTTTTTGTTAGGGTAAGATTTTACTTGCTCAGGTAGACAATCCCACAAAGATCACCACAGCAACAGAGACTAACTCTTCACAGTAGGCAAGCGAACCATGGCAATGGCATTTCTGATGGATAATACTGACCTTCTCGTTGTGAAAGTTAAGGGTTGAATGCCCGGGCCAGCGTGTGTCACCAGAGGGCCTCCGCCAGTGCTGGCTTGGAGATACCCCCAGAATTAGGGTTAGGGATGCGGATAGAGTTTGATGGATTAAGGATACGGTAAATTTAGATGTTTCTTCTTAACAATTCACCTCCCATCTTGATTATTTACTGACCTGTTTGATGCATCCGTATAAATCTGGATGCAACTGTGTAATTATCAATGTAAGCCTGTATTTTATGTCAATCAGAATTCAAATCCTTACATTTTTTCTTTTCTAATAATGGGAAATCTATTGAGGAATCTGGAAGTATCCGCGGTGGTATTGCTGGCAAAGGCACTGTTGGCTCAATGTTTAATTGATTTACTTCAAATTCTATTGCTTTCCGTGTCATTGTCCATCCAAAGCTTTTTGTTTCCCTTCTCTCCTTTTCCCAACAAGGGACTGAAGTGTCTAGTGTTGGATGATCCTGACTATGGCCCTGTAAATTAGCCCAGTAGTTGAAGGATAACTATCCTTCTCATTTCTAGTGGCATGTCTCCCATTTCTACCTGTAATGCTGCTGTTGGGCTTGTTTTAAATGCACCTTTGCATTATCTCAAAGCCTGATATTGTACCTTATCTCATTTTTTTCCCCCAATGTTGGCTGCTGACCCATACACTACACAGCCATAATCTAATACTGACCAAAGTAAACCATTCTATATGGCCTTCAAAGCAGTTCCATCTGCCCCATTCACTTCCAACTAAACACCATTACATTTAGTACCTTCTTACCTTTGTCCACTACTTTCTGAATGGATAAGCATGTAATTCTTTCATCGAACCATATCCTTAAAAACTGAAAGGGTTCCACTTTTCCAATTCTTGATTACATAATTTGTTTTATTTCATTATCAGTTCTTTTCCTTGTAAAGAACATTGTTTGTCTCAACTGAAAATTTAAAAGCCCATATATGACAACTCTACTTTCATAATAGTTGACAATGACAATGCAGTTTCTGAAGGCAGCAATCATCATAGTCAGTTTACGTGCCATTGGGAGGGCTGTCCTGCTAATTACCGATTGGCTCTCTGGTGTGTCTCCAGGCAGATTTGGAGTTTGGGTGTGTTTTTTTTTGGAAAAATTTTAAAAAAAAATTCTGTAACTAAACATTATCTCTCTCCTACAGACTATGCGATTTGGGCCGTCTCAGATTACTAAACGTGGCGATATGTTTGGTCGGGGTTCTAAAAGTGGTCTTACGTTGCACTGCGAGACAGGTTCAAAGATGGCCATAATTCCAGTCTTACGACCGAAGATAACCTGGGACAAAAGTGACAGTGTCACAAAGTTAGGATGACCATCTCACAATGTGACCGTTAGTACGAGCTACGTCTACTAACCAACCAACGGAAATTATGCACTGATTAATGCGACGCAAAATCTGAAGAGGTGGCACATTGGCTCTCTGCATGATGAAGACTCATCTCGTTAAGCTAGCTGGCTAGCTCATGTTAGTGTTAAAAGCCATGTTACAACACGTTATGAGTTGTAACATTTTCCGTTTTGAAATACATTTTCTCTTGATCAATCAATTATTAATGGCATTAGACATACTCACAACCATCCTGTTCACATTCCATATGTGCCCTAACTTTACAATGTTAAACCAGAGCCTGTCTGCCATTTGAAAATTCTTTGCTTAAACGTCGCATTGTTGTCATAGTGACATGTATGGCTCGAGATAGTGTTGCTGCCGAATACAAAAGTTTGGAGAACACCGGAGGATTTGATACTTGAATTCGTGAAAGATCTCTACAACATGTCTATGCGTGCATGCCCAATGTGGGTTGCATTCAAATTAATTGGAACAAGTTGTGGGTTTGTTGGATCTTCTAATGCAAACCAAGGATGGCTTTCTTCAAAGGAAGCAGACTTGTACACCCCAGCAAGCAACTGCCCTCACTGAACTAGTCTTAACCATTCATTAAAAAAATACATTTTTGAATGAAGGTCTCATCTTTATCGTTACCGCATGCCTAAAACAACCTCAAGCTACATTTGAAAGCAGATAGATAAGAGCCATTGAGTAACTGCGAGTCATAATCTGAATAATCGATTATTTGTATCAATAATCGATAAGTTATTCGACTGTCAAAATAGTTGCAGCCCTAAATGAGACAACTGTTAAGTTTAAGTTAACTTTTGTTGGTGCCTATAATATAGTAGCCTGTTTTGTTAGTCACTTCTACTGCAGTCTTTACAGTAACCCTCCTGATAGGAGGAAGGTGCGCTGCTAGTGAAAGGCACTTGTTGAAATGTTCGGTAGGCTGTGGCCACTTGCCGTTGAGCGCACAAATAAAGTTCAGTTAAATAAGTACAGTTGTCTTATTTGAAACTAACAACAACTACATCAACCAAATAAGAACAACAAGTACTTGTACATTTAATAGCTGTCTGCTGCAGGGGTAGCAAGCTGTATGTGGCCATATGAAATAAGTCACTCATCTCTATACCATGAACAGAAAAGATGGGGCAAATGGAATGTAGGCATAAACCGGTATCAAAATACAAATAGTTTAATCATAGAAAACAAGCCTTAAAAAGAGCTGTAATTGCTTATGTGAGATGTTTTCACTTAATTATATTCAAATTCATACCCAACTGAAAGTGAATTAGTAAATTGTGTTCAGATTAAGTTTGTAGGTTATTGCTAAGGTAGGACTACATGACAGGCTAAATCTGGCATATTTATGATTTAATTAATGTGCACTCTCCCAAAAAAATAAAAACAATTAACGAGTACTACAACTACTTACATTTCTTGGTGACTGATTGTTGAGATCCGTGACAGAGTTTGTCATATAGAGGTGGCCTGTGTTTGGATCTGGGTCTCCGTCCAAGTTCTTCTTTAAGAGAATGTACCATATATTTTGCTGCCTGTTTTGACAAGACCTAATCGCAAGGAACAAGACAAGGCTTACATTAATGCAAGTATATGTCAATGCATGAATTCCTTTGTTATCCATGCATCGATTATCCAAACCGCTTATCCTGCTCTCAGGGTCGCGGGGATGCTGGAGCCTATAAATTAGATATGTACATTGGCATTTTTATAGTGCTTCCCTTTTGTACACACGTCAACCATACAATCATAAAACCAAACGCTAAATAACTGAACAATTGCAGCTCAAAACTCAGGAACATTTATTCATACAGAGAGCAGTTTTTAATTACCTTTCTTGTGGGCTGTCCCTTCTGTGAGGGTGTTGAGTCCTTCAATTCCGGCACCTGCAAATTAAATACAACCATCTTTATGCAGGAGCATTAGCAATTTGCTAGTCCAGGTAGGCTGACACTAAGATGGAAACATATTGCACCAAGAAAACCTCATCGACTACATTTCAGCACATACAGATAGTGTGCGTTTCTGGACAATAGAGGGCACTCCATCCTCCTCTAATACTCGCAGCAGAATGAAAGTTTTCCTTGCTTCCCTGCCATTTATATTAGCGATCTCTCAGTGCATGCTGCATCAGGTTGGATGAAATATAAAACCTTGAAACTACTTTAAAAATGTTTAGCAGGTAGTGAGTGCTGCTCACAGTGCTTGCTAGGTCAAGAAATAAAAAAAAAAAAAACGGTTAGCCAGTTTATTAGACATCTGACAACAATTTGCTCCTGTGCAATCACAAAACTTCCACTCAATCAAGGTGGAGCCAGAGGGGTGTCTGGGATGGCACTGAACACCCCTGATTGGCCAGCCCAGATGCCATTCTAAAACTTCAATCGCTATCACTTGCAGTTTGATGCCGATTGACATCTCATTTCACCTCTTCTTGAAAGAAGCGTTTATTTTGACATCCAACACTGCTTTTCAAAAATCGAGGATGAGAAAATATTTCCACAGCTCATGAGTTACGCAAGCGACTGACAGCTATGGCAGACCTACGGCGAAAGCACCATTTTGAAGTAAGCTTTACCATCGAGTTTAGGTTTCCTGAACAACTTTTATGAAAGTTGAGTGGCTGTGTAGATGCATACTGGCCATTTGACTGCAAAACAGAGTTAATCAGCTGAAAGAGCTAGGTTCCCAGTTTAGCCTAACATTAGGTTTACATCTGCGCTAGGAATACACATCACAGACAGTGAACTGTTTTAAGTTACAATATAAGTGTTTAGATAATTAATACAACCAAGTGTTCAGCAAGTTAACATTTAGCAACCTTAAATCCATCAACTCAGATTTTTGTTCTTGAACTCGAAACGAACAATTCTTATCAATCTGTTAACATTACCACAATTTGCAGATGGCCTGTTTGCCATCGTAAGGTATAGGAAATTATAGCTACTTGTTGAGAAATTATGTTTTTGAATAAAAACAAACCTTGCAATAATTGCAGGGAACATTGTTTAAGTTTGTAACCTTGGTGGGCACCAAAATTATTTTTCTTTTTGCAAGTCTATTTCTGCTTGTTAATATTTTGTGCAAGCATATCTTGTGTTTTCACAAAACAACAAAAAACATTGTTTGACTTGGGAATCAGAGATCTGTACAAGTTGGTCATACATGGTACATCAAATTGCAGTGTTTATTTGTAAATTTACTTCCATAAATAAACTATGCAAATTATGTCACACACAAATGCCATCTTATCTCCTTGGTGCTTGAGCTTTATTTCATGAAAATATTTTGGATGTTCAACACTTCGACCCAGATTACATATTCATGAAAACAGAGTGACCCCAGTCTCTCCAGTATAGTATTAGTATAGCACAGAGTGTGTGACAAAGAAATTGAGCTGCAGTTCTGGAGGTAGAGACACTGGCTACTCATAGTATGTTAAAGAATTCTAGTGAAGTAACCCTAGTGGACCACACTATGTGCCACATTGAAGCACTCCGAGCTAAGTGAATCACTTCAACCTCTAATCAGCAACCACAGGATTCATTCATACTCTTTAAATGCCAGGTTAGGGTTATACACTAGTTTTGTGTCATTGTCTGCGGACCTCCTGAATTAGCCTTGGCCAATCCCTGTATAAACTCTAGCTCCACTATTGGGTAGATCTTCTACATTTCATGAAACAAAAGTGCCTGTAGCAACAAGAACTACCTTTGCCGATTTTTTTTAGGGTTGATACAAAGGGTAGTAGTGGTGCTTGACTCAGGACTAGATGTCGCAGCCCTACATGGAACATTACAAGGGGGGGGGGGGGACAGAAGAATTTATTTCAAAGGAAAACAATAAGATAGTGTTTAAAGCATGGTACAGCCAGGGACTAAAAGCTAGGAGATTTATTCGATGGCCAGACTTTATCATTTCAGTGTTAGACACAAAATGATGCTTGGGGCTCAGTTTGGTCTAACACATGTAATTTAGTAGGGAAACTATAGAAAAGTGGAGAATACAAAATATTATCAGAGCACTGAATCTTTCTGCAGTGGTCTTATCACTCGCATCATGTACTGACAAAGTTTCTAGAATCAGCAACCTACTGATGATTCTCAAACAATACAATCAAGTAACATCAATAGACAATCAACCATCAATCCCATCATTTAACTCATACAATAATACACAATTGTACCTTCCTAGTACAAAGTTTACTACTCTTCAATTACAATTTCCTTATTAACCCATATTTCGTTTACAGATCAAGATCTTTCTTACAGGACTCCAGTTGAGTATAAAGGTCAAGTTTCCCTCCCCTTAGAAGTTGAGGTAAATAATGTTCGTTTGTTAACTAATTTATACTCTATAGTTTACAAAGCAAGTATTCTAAAGTTACATACACACACATTATATATATATATATATATATATATATATATATATATATAATGTATTGTTCATTACAGACTGTATACCCGTTTTACTGTTCCAACATATCCTGACCCTGAAATATCTTAGAAGGTTGGTACTATTGCATTGAAGAGGTAGATTAAACATACGCCAACATTTACCAATCAAACGATTCTTATTTTTAAAACCAGTATACTTCTCTTTTAAGAATAGCAGATAAATTCTTAAGAATAACATGTCTATTTAAAAATAGCTGCGTTTACTTCATCCGATACACCCTGTGTTCTTTCTGCATGAACACCATACTATGCCTGCACTCTAACGAGGTCGTACTAACGTCCGGAATAGTTCACAGAATTAGAAAGGCTACATTCATCGACCCATTACTACACGCAGTCACATTAATCCATTACGTGTTTTATCTATTATCACATTAATATATTCCATTTATTGTTAATCCCCATGAGTCTGAAGATGACACGCTGATTCGCTAGCTGCCGATATGTTAAGATTAAGTCGCCATTCTACTAGCACCAGTACGTATAGCACGCGCAGTGTCTCCCACCTCGTGGTCGCCGTAAACTAGGCTAGCTACAGCAGTGTATTACTGTAGTCCAAGCTAGCGGTTAGCTAAGCTAGAACCTCAAATGAACGACAAATCGTCTTCGGATAATTAAGCTAATCAGCGATCTAGCCTGCTAGCACCGATTATAGTAAGACACACAAAGGCTTCTATCATATTGACATCTCGTCTTTTGTGAACACAACATTTACGTGACTCGCTCCGTCAGCGGTCGCCATTTTACTGCTGTTGCTAGTCTAACGTCGTCATGATAAACTACGGTCCAACTCGACATTTCCTTGCTTAATGATTACCGTTACTATCCACTCGAGTGTACAACCTCATTACATTTATCACACTGATAACCATGATCAACCTACCTGCAGAAAAGTGGAGAATACAAAATATTATCCGAGCGCTGAACCTTTCTATCGTGGTCTCAGCACTCACATGACGTACTGACGACGCTTCTAGAATCACCAACCTACAGATGCTTCGGGAATACTAGACTCACTGCGCCCTCTGTTGGCCAAGCGTACTTTGATCATAGTGACCAGTAATAACGCAAGGACACGATGTAGATCAGTTACCAGTAATATGACATTAACTAGAAGAACCCCGCTACAATGTAGCGGTTTGGTCATCCACTCGTCTAAATCTTCATCCTGCCAGCTAACCCCCTTCCCCCTAACCCCCCCCCCACTCCAACTCCCTCCGCCTTAATGCTCAGAATCATCTGAAATGCCGAGAAGTGGTTTTTAGCCATTTTTAGAAAAAGCATATTTTGCATAATTTCTGGTCCTCTCGGGAACAATACCTACCACCTCCAAAAAAAATTAGGATCATAAGTGCATTTTTGCAACAATGCATATTTTGCATAATGCCAAAACATTTGTAAGTCCCAGAATTATTTTTTTTATATAGCTGAAAAAAAAACAATGCTCAGAATCATCTGAAATGCCGAGAAGTGGTTTTTAGAAAAATGCATAATTTTAGTTTTCTGGGATTTTTCCCTTACTCTCAGACAATACGTATCACCTCCAAAAAGAATTAGGATCATAAATGCTTTAGTTTTCGGTCCCGCTATCTACATTAACTAACACACACAACGAAAATATACGAGTAGATTTTTGTACTTTGACAAGCATGTGTTTTTTTCTGTACATTTACAACAAAATATAAAATGGGGGGGCATCCGTTTACATTAACCAATTTTAAAATGGGGGGGCCTCTGTTTGCATTAAACAGTTTTAACCAAGCGCCACATCAGCAGTTGCAGCAACAATATCGCTTGCAGAGGTTTTTTATTTATTTATTTTATTAAAGATACTTGCAAATCCGACACTTCTTCACTAAAGATCACATCTTAAGAACCATGAATGCCACCTCACCATCTCCCTCAACTCCACTCTGAGGGAGATGGTGAGGCAGCATTGGACAGGTAGGTCACCAGTGCCTCTGGCTGGTTAGAATGGTTAAGACTCTGTCAGGGTCGCTGCGTCTCCAGCCTGGACTTTGCAGACATTCAACACCTTTGACTTGATCACTACAGTTCCAATCTGGACCCAGATAGCTGCAGAAAACCAAGTAACACTATTGTCACTCTGTTTCTAGCTGCACCATGAGTCAGTTTGGTCATATTTGAACATTTTACTTGCCTCACAAGACCCAACTGTTTGGTGACAGAGATGCACGTCTGTTGTCTCGTCAACGATTATGTCCCATGCTGGAAACTTGGACACCTCTGTCACCAATTGGCGGTCGAGCATCTTGCTGATTAGCTTCCAGCATCTCTACATGGTTTAGCACCCTCATACCTATCTGACTACTTATCCGATTATGTGCCGAGCCGGTCTCTTAGATCCTCTGGTGCTGGCCTGCTCAATGTCCCTAGAATGAACTACAAAAAGGTATAGCAAAGCTGCATTTTGTTTTTATGCACCGACCGCTTGGAATAGACCCAACACATAAGAGAAGCAATGTCCATAGATAGTTTTAAGAATCAGCTCGAGACCCATTTTTATGCTCTTGCTTTAAATTCCATTTTTTACCTTTAACTGTGGTTTTATTTCTTTTGTTTTGTGTTTTTGCCTAGGTCTGTGTTTTATTACTTTTAACTTATTTTATCTGTATTGTGGTTGAGTTTTATTGTTTCCCTTATTTTTAATGTAAAGCACTTTAGGCTGCATTTTATGTACAAAAGGTGCTATACAAATAGTTTTTTATTATTATCTGTGATGTGACTGCTGGTGTTGGAGCCAGCTTTAAAGTCAGTTGTAATCATCACTTTTAATAGCTTTTCGAAGACAGATTGTCATATTACCAAAGTTTTTATATCTCTTCCAAAACATCCCCATCCTAATTAAAAACGCTTGATAAAAGTATCTCGTTCATATAGGGGAATAAGTCTAGCCGAAGCAGAAAAACCCATCTCCAAAGACCAATGCACTCAAGAGGCCTGGCTTTGCCCAATTTCCTTCATGACTGGGCCTGCAATATTCAGAAAATAATTCACTGGTTTGAAGACAAACCAACTGCAGGAAAGGCAGACTGGGTACGATTAGAGTTCTCATCATGCCAACACCATTTGGGCTCAGTGGTTGGTGCAGCCTTGACCCTTCTTAGCAATAACCTGAGTTCAAATATAATAGTCAATCACTCAAGAATATGGAATCAGTTTAGAAGGCATTTTGGGCTGCAAGGAAGTTCTATTTTCTGCCCGATTAAGTCTAATCATTCCCTCCCGTACAGACGCTGCATTTACTTTATGGTTTAACAAAGGGATAAGATCAATCCATACATAAGACATATTTGCATCGTTTCCTCAATTATCCATAGTCTATGACTTACCTGAGAACCACTTTTGATATTTACAGACCAGGAGTTTTGCACAAAAGACATTTACCTCATTTCCATACAACCCATGAAGAAGAAAAAACCCATGTCGACCATTTCCTGGAATTGACTTCAGACCATAAAGGATTGACATCCCAGATGTATGAGTTCATTAACATCAAGCAACATTCCATGGAAAATTTAAAACTGGCATGCAACACCTTTAACAGATGACCAATGGGACCATTTTAAATTTGATAAACACCGTCTACATCAGTACAACTTTCAGTTGTATTAAGCCATGTATAGCAGAGTACATTTCACTAATGCTAGATTGGCAAAGATTTATCCAGACATTGAGCCTTTATGCCCTCGATGTAGAGGTCAGCCGGCAGATTTAATGCACACGTTTTGCCTGTGTCCGAATCTCTCCATCTTTTCAATAAGAATTTTCAGTAACACTTTCATCTATAATGCCTCGACCCCTATGTGACTAGAGTGCACTCGTGCCAGCTCCTCAAATGCCAGTATTCCCTTGCTGCAAGTGGAGCTTTATCGCTGTTTTCAGGCCAACCGCGCAGAGTCAGGATGTCACAGCCTGGAGTTGCTCGTCATTGTCCATGTGTTGCCGGATCTGCACGAGTCGCCCGTCTGTGACATTGAGGTAGTCGGCCTGGTTGATGAGCTCCACGTCCAGCTGCTGTCTCTAAACTACAGACCGCTTGATCGTTGTGCATAGACCCTGCATGTGTTTGACACAGTGGCCCTGCAGAGGGTCTCGCTCACGTGTATCACTGGCCCTGGCTTATACACTGTACTGATGTCATAGATAAATTTACTTTATCACGACAGTGACCCCCAGAGGGGGGTCACCATAAACTGATTTACGGCAGAGCCGTGCATGAATAAAGCACGTTAAATGGCTCTGTAGGACATGACTACATAGTCAGTTTAGTTATGGGATTTCAACTACCAGTGTACATTGTTTTAGGTAGTTAATGTTAACATCCGGACTGAGACGGTTAGATTACTTCCGATAGCATGCCTAGCTGACAGCCACGAGTGCAACTTTTGTTTAAACGGCACAACTTCGGTTATTATGGTTAAGAAAACACTCCTGCGTTGAATCATTTATGGTTATTTTAGCCAACCAATATATACACGCCACCCGAGGCTGTAGCTCTGCAGAGCCAGCAGCATACTCTGCAGACGCTTTGGGGCACTCAGAGGGGGCTTGCTGAATATGGTGATCCATACAGATAATTGCGAAACGGCTGGCGCGCAAACAATGCTGAGGCATAATTCTGCTCCGTTGGTGCGAGGGTCCTCGAAGCGAATGCGACAGGGCGACCCTCCTCCAGACGTTGGCATACACCCCCCCCCCCCGTCTGTTGGATTTATTTTAAAAATGTAAATAGTACATCGGTTACACAGTTGTTTTCTAAAAAAAAAAAAAAAAGTTAAAATTAAGTTCTTATTCGTTCAACAAACTTGACTTGGTTAATTGAAAGCATTTCTTTCATGTTCCGTTTAAAAACGTGGTTGTTACGGCTCGCCCACCCCGCGCCGGCAGCCAATCAGCTCGTCAGGGCCGGGTTTAGCCGTCAGGGCTGGGCTTAAGTTTGGTGGTCTCCCAGCACCCGTTGTCAGTTCGTGCCGTAATCTCCGCGCAGTAGTGGCTACTCTTCTCTTACGGTGCTTTTCTCTCCGAGCTCACCCCAGCCTTTGGTTTATGGTTTCCCTTGCAAAGTTTCACCGTGGAAGTATCCTGCCGTGTTCCCGTTTGGATTACCCGCGAGTTTTTTTTTTCCCTTGGACTTCCCGTTTTCTTGTCGCTTATTGCCTTCCTGTGTTTGACTGTTGTACGCGCAAGGAATTAAGTACGCCAGTTTCGGCTAACCCCATCTCTGTCTGGTGTCGTGCGCTTGGGGTCTTCCAAAAACCCTAACAGTACGAACTGACCATGACGACCCCAGCCGACACAGAGCGTACAGACCATTCCGGTTCAAGCGGCTCTCAGACAGATCAAACTGATCAACTCCCACACCCATCAGCTAGAGGTGGCCTCTGGTCTAGCTCCTCCAGGCCTGTGGATAACCTAACGAGCCAGCAGGCGGCGTTGGCGAGCCAACAAGCAGAGATCCTGCGGCAGTTGCAGACATTCACGGCGGCTCTCACCATCCAGCCGCCGGGCCAGGCTGCCCCCGGAGTCTTAGGTAACCCGCCCCCTGCCCCAGTTAACCGTGTGGGGCTCAACCCATTTCCCCGGGAGCCCTGCCTCTCTAGCTCACGACCATTTGATGGCGACTTTGAGACCTGTGCCACGTTCATCATGCAGTGTGAGCTGGTCTTCCTGCACCAACCCAGTATTTTCACGTCTGATGCTGCCCGTGTCGCTTACGTGACCAACCTGCTCACAAGCCAAGCAGCTCAGTGGGCCACTGCTTCCTGGTCCATTAAGGCCAGTTTCTGCCTGACCTACGAGGACTTTGAGGCGGAACTACGGAAGGTTTTCCACCATCCAGTCGGTGGCCAGGACCCTGGTGCTCGGCTGAGCAGTATCCAGCAGGACAGTGGCAGCGTCAGACTACTCGGTGGAATTCAGGCTGGCCGGACGCCTCCGGGAGAGGCGCGAGCGAGCCCTGCGTGGATCCCCGTCCTTTCCCCAGTCGTCCAGCACTCCTGACAGGACCCCTACTCGCCCCACTTCCCTGTGACTGTTTGCGCTCCAGACCACGACGGGGGAGGAACCTATGCAGCTGGGGCGCACGCGCCTTAGTCCGGCCGAACGGGAGGCCCGGTTCAATGCCTCTACTGTGGCCAGAAGGGACATGTGATCAGCGGTTGCCCCACTCGGCCAAAAGACTAGGCTCACTGGGGCCCCGGGAAATCCTAGTGAGCCACCTTTCCTGTTCCCGCCGTCCTGCCCCACAGAACCATCTGGTTAGCTTTACCCTGGCCTGACCAGCGGCTCACGGTGGGTGCACTCCTCCACTCGGGAGCTGATGAATGTTTCCTGGACTCAGAGTTTGCTGCCCAGGCTAACATCCCGCTAGAGAAGGCCATGGAGGCCTTCGCGCTGGACAAGCGCTGCCTGGCCAGCGTCACCCACCCCGTTTTTCTCACCATAGCAGGGAACCATGTGGAGAGACTTCGGTTCTACATCGCCCAGTCCCCGTTAGTCCCTGTGATCCTAGGGCGCCCCTGGTTCGTGCAGCATGAGGCACACATCGCCTGGGCCTCCGGTACCATCATGGAGTGGAGCTCCTCCTGTCATGCCCAATGTCTCCAGGCCCATCCCCCCGACGTGCCCCTACTGCCCCGCCTCTCCTCTGTTCCCCCTGAGTACCATGAGCTAGGTGAGGTTTTCAGCAAGACCCGCGCCCACTGTCTTCCTCCTCATCGGCATTATGACTGCTATCGACCTCCACTCTGGGGCACCCCTTCCCAGCAGTCTGTACAGTCTGACCATCCCCGAGAAGGCTGCGATGGACGAGTACATCTCCGAGTTCTTGGTAGCGGGGCTCATTCGGCCCTCGTCCTCCCAGGTGGCAGCTGGATTCTTTTTCGTGAAGGACGGGGGCCTCCGACCCTGCATTGACTATTGCCAACTCAATGAGATAACCGTCAAGAACAAGTACCCCCTTCTTCTCATGAGTTCCACCCTTGAGCCCCTCACCCAGGCTACAGTCTTCACCAAGCTGGACCTACGGTGTGCCCATCATCTGGTCCGGATGGGGGACGAGTGGAAGACAGCCTTTAAGACGCCCCGGGGTTATGATGAGTACCTGGTCATGCTGTTTGGCCTCACCACCGCCCTGGCGGTATTCCAGGTTCTCATGAATGACATTCTCGACGAGTTTGTGGTGGTCTACCTCGATGACATCTTCTCCAGCATGTCCGCCAGGTACTCGAACGTGTCCTCGCCAAGGCAGAGAAGTGCCGGTTCCATTCCCCTTCCGTTGACTACCTGGGCTTCGTCGTTGAGAGGGGACAGACCCGGGCCGACCCCCGCACGATCCAGGCTATGGTGGACTGGCCCGATCCCACATCACGGAAGGAATTACAGAGCTTCCTCGGGTTTGCGAACTTCTTTCGGAGGTTCATCAGGAACTACAGCCGCGTGGCAGAACCTCTCACCAGGCTGACCTCCCCCTCCCAGCCGTTCATCTGGTCCCCGGCTGCCCGCTCTGCGTTCCAGTCCCTCAAGGAGAGGTTCACCAGCACCCCGGTCCTGCTCCACCCCGACCCCAAGAGACAGTTCATTGTGAAGGTGGACGCTTCGAACACCGGGTTGGGGGCTGTCCTCTCCCAGCGGTCAGCGTCTGACCACAAGGTCCATCCATGCGCCTTCTCCTCCCCGCCGAGGAGAACTACGATCTCGGGAACCGGGAGCTGCTGGCAGCTCTGGAGGAGTGGCGCCATTGGCTGGAGGGGGCGGAACAGTCGTTCACCATCTGGACTGATCATAAGAACTTCACGTTCATCCGAGCAACCAAGCGCCTCAATGGTCGGCAGGCACGGTGGGCCAGCTTCCTCAGTCGGTTTGACTTCACGCTGACTTATCGCCCCGGGTCCCGCAACACGAAGGCAGACTCTGTCCCGACAACACCCGAGGAGGGAGCCAGCTACAGAGGAACCGACTACCATCCTTACTGAGGCCAGGGAGGTTGGCGTGGTTACCTGGGGCATCGAGACCGTGGTCAGGCGGGCGTTGCGCTCCCATCCCGCCCCGAGCCTCCACGCCGCTTGTTCGTCCCGGGTTCTTCAGTGGGGCCATGCCAGTCAGTTTGCTTGCCACCCGGGTGTCCACCGCACCTTCACGGCTCGGCGTTTCTGGTGGCCTACCATGAGGAACGACGTCAGGGACTTCGTAAAGGCCTGCTCCGTCTGTGCTCGCAGCAAGGCCTCTCACCAGGCACCCGCGGGTCTGCTGCAACCCCTCCCAACTCCAAGCCGGCCCTGGTCCCATGTGGCGTTGGATTTTGTCCCCGGACTGCCTCCCTCCCAGGGTAACACTGTGATCCTGACAGTGGTGGACCGCTTCAGTAAGGGAGTGCACCTGGTGGCCCTCCCCAAACTTCCATCGGCTTCTGAGACGGCGGACCTCCTGACGGGCCACGTGTTCCGTCTCCACGGCCTTCCCCTGGACGTAGTCTAGGACCGAGGGCCCCAGTTCGTCTCCCAGGTATGGCGGGCCTTTAAGGGGTTGGGTGCCTCTGTTAGTCTCTCCTCTGGATATCACCCACAGACTAACGGGCAGACAGAGAGGATGAACCAGAGCGTGGAGTCTGCTCTCCGGTGCGTGGCCGCCAAGAAGCCCAGCTCCTGGAGCCGGTTCCTCCCCAGGGTCGAGTATGTCATCAACTCCCTGGTCAGCTCTGCCACCGGCCTCTCACCTTTTGAGGTGTCCCTGGGCTACCAGCCGCCTCTCTTTGCTGCGAAGGAGTCGGAAGTGGCAGTTCCCTCCGTGCAGGCCCATCTGAACCGGTGTCGTCGCGTCTGGGAGGTGACCAGAGCTGGTCTGCTCCGGGCAGCCGAGCGCGCCAGTCGGGGAGCCAACTGACGCCGGTCTCCAGCGCCTACGTACCAACCAGGCCAAAGGGTGTGGCTGTCCTCGAAGGACCTCCCGCTTCAGTCCACCGCGAAGAAGCTGAACCCCCGGTTTGTCGGGCCCTTTGAAATCAGGAAGGTTCTCGGCCCCGCGGCGGTGAGTCTGAAGCTTCCGGCTTCCTTGAAGATCTATCCCGTTTTTCATGTGTCTCGGGTTAAGCCCGTCTCCCACAGTCCTCTGATGCCTCCGGTCCCAGCTCCGCCTCCCCCTGAGATTGTGGATGGGCCCCCCCAGTGGAAGGTCCGCCGGCTGCTGAACGTCCGGCGCCGAGGGTTCCAGTATTTGGTGGACTGGGAAGGCTACGGTCCGGAGGAACGTAGCTGGGTCTCCCGCCAGCTTATCCTGGACTGCTCACTGAGTTCCATCATTCCCATCCCGACAAGCCGGGCAAGTCGCCTGGTGGCTCCCGTGGAGGGGGGGGTACTGTTACGAATCGCCCACCCCGCGCCGGCAGCCAATCAGCTCGTCAAGGCCGGGCTTAAGTTTGGTGGTCTCCCAGCGCCCGTTGTCAGTTCGTGCCGTAATCTCCTCGCAGTAGTGGCTACTCTTCCCTTACGGTGCTTTTCTCTCCGCGCTCACCCCAGCCATTGGTTTATGGTTTCCCTTGTAAAGTTTCACCGTGGAAGTATCCTGCCGTGTTCCCGTTTGGATTACCCGCGAGTTTTTTCCTTGTCGCTTATTGCCTTCCTGTGCTTGACTGTTGTACGCGCAAGGAATGAAGTACGTCAGCTAACCCCATCTCTGTCTGGTGTCGTGCACTTGGGGTCTTCCACAAACCAACAGTTTGTCGTTTTCTCGGTTTGGAGACCATGTTAAAAATTGCGATGGAGGCTTCATTTATCCAAAGGAGTTGAATGAAGTACAACTGGACTTGGTGTGTGTGTATATATATATATATATCCAGTTGCACTTGATTCAACTCCTTTGGATAACCATGCCCTGGATGAATGAGAACATTCAGACACGAGGCTTCATTTAGCTTTTGTTGGTTTTAATGAATCACCGTTGTCCACTGCTTCTCGCATGACCAGCGACAAGCTTTTATCATCCAGAAACTGAATTAGCTCTGCATCTCTCCTCGTCTTCTGCCGGTTCCGCGCCCTCATCGTCGGCTGGCTCAGTTAAAATGGTGTCCTTTAGCCCTTGCAGCCGAAGATGGCCTGAAGTATTCGTCTCTCACAGTTCATAATTCTTTTCACCTCCGTCAAAAACTCGCCGAGACCAGTGGCTATTCGACTCGGCAGCTCATGGCATGGCGCTAGTATAGCATGCCAACTCATCAGACACGCCGCGACACGTGTCTCGGTGGTAAGTCTAACCGGCCCGGCCGGCCTCACTTCGCGGCCAACCTGGAAGTTAATAATAAAGTATGGAAACGAACGCCAGGCCCTGACTGACACTACTGAAATAATGTGTTTTTTCTATGACCACAGACTTGAAACACCACAGAAGACCCGGGTGCATCCCTTGGGAGTGGTGGTTATTCGCTGTGTGGTAGAATGCAATATGTGCAGGTGTTAGTGGGAGGTTTTTGTATTTTTATATACAACCACCGGCTAGCGAATCTACTCACACTCCTACTGCACAAGCAATAAAACAGCAAGTGAAAGTTTCTGTTGTACAGCATTAAATACCAAACGTGTAAGACGCTCATTAACGTTTGGTGTTTGACAGGAGAAAACAAAAGAATACTTACCAGGGTCACACGGCGATGTAGCGTCCGATTTAGACATCGCTTCTAGCAGTGCGGTCGCTGGTCCTGGCTTGCAGAGCAGTACGAACCGAGCTGAGTCTGCGGAGTCCATCATGTGGCCCGTTCGCAGGTTCACAATGACGAAGGACCCACAAAGCAGACTGACACAAGCAGCAAAAGCTCCAAAAAGGTTTAACCGGGCAACAAGGGTCGCTACTCGGCAACCAGTCAGCTCAGGCAGAGGCGTCAGGCTCATCACCGGAGTAAAGACGAACTGGCAGCATGAGGGAGAAACGCGTGGCTTAAATACACACATGGGGGAGATGATGACACACAGGTGCAACACATTAGGGCGGGGCCGGTAATCACACAGGAGGGAAACTTGACAGGAAGTGGCATCTGAAAACGAGACACACGTGAATACCACAATAAAACAGGAAACACTGGGGAGTATGAAAAACTCATAAAACATGAGCTAGGATGTGGAGCGGGTCATGACGGTCTGAAATGTTGCTTTGGATGTGCTGTGACAGTTGCAGACCACAATGATCATGTACTGCTTGATAACCTTGGATTTGTAATGCGGTGCTATAAAACAGGTAATGTACCAGTGGTGTGAGATCAAATGCCCTTGTTACGTCTCCACTTCCGCTAACTCTTGCGCCGCGTTACGTTAATGTGTTACGTTAACTTCCGCTAACTCCTGCGCTGCGTTATGTTAATGTGTTACGTTATCTTCCGCTAACTCCTGCGCCGCGATATGTTAATGTGTTACTTTATCTTCCGCTAACTCCTGCGCCGCGTTATGTTAATGTGTTACGTTATCTTCCGCTAACTCCTGCGCCGCGTTATGTTAATGTGTTACGTTAACTTCCGCTAACTCCTGCGCCGCGTTATGTTAATGTGTTATGTTAACTTCCGCTAACTCCTGAACTCCTGCGCCGCATGTGAATTTCCGAAATGCAGGGTGGCAGGGGAAGGATCATTAATATTCATAAAAGAAGTACTACCTGATTGGCCGCGAACCCGTATCTCCCGCACCGCGGGCGACAACGTTAACCAGCCAACTAAAGGGTCCAAGGGCTAACGTGTCTACTTATTCCTGTACGTTACACTATCGTACATATTTATCAAAACAACTGCTTGTCCTACCTCTATATATTAATGTAATCCTATCACCACCACAGATATACTGAAAACATATATTTATTATTTTCGCCATTATTTTCATAGGCGCAATAATGTACAGCAGACTAGTACTGGTTAGAAAGATGATGCATCAGCTTCAGTAACGTTATGAACTCTGGAGGGAGAGAGTGGAAGTAGCAGCATTTTGAGGATCTGACCCTTAAGGGGGTTCAACCACTACTACTACTACTACTACTACTTTCGGCTGCTCCCGTTAGGGTCGCCACAGCGTATCATCTGTTTCCATTTCTTCCTGTCTTCTGCATCTTCCTGTCCTACAATAATTGTGAAATATGTGTAACACAAACATTATAATACATTCCCTTACAAAAAGTGCCTTCTGGCAAACACGTGTCAAACCTCTAGCAAAGTTGCTGCAAGTTTAAAATAAATAAATATGCCAACACATAATTAATATTTATTTAACCGGGGAACCTGTGTGTGTTGTTTTGTTTTTGAATTAATATTTACATGACCTGTCAATTCTTTTTTTTCAGAACTGATAAATTGCAGCGAATTCAGGGAGCAGTCCAGGAACCGCCACAGCCGGGACGCGAACCCGTGTCTCCGGTTCCGCAAGCGATCGCGCCTACTGCGGGCGGATCGTCCGGGTGATGTGTGCACATTAGAGGATGTAACTGAAAGTATGAATCATTACAACAATTCTGGTATGGTGTCATGTCGATTTATTCAGTTATTCTATCATAAAACTAGGCTACAATTTCGCTAGCTTGCTTGCTGTTGCATTGAACGCCAGCTGTGTACGGTACGGTAAATATGTGTATTGTAAATAGTTATAGCCTACTGCCTGTGACGTCATTGTCAGCGCTGGAAACCCAGGTTTTTTTAGGCAGCTTATACGACAGTCGTCTGATCGAATCCCGTCCGAAGTGTAAAAAACATAAAAGTTTTCTGATGTTGTTTCGACAGCTAACAATGTATTTATCAGAAAGATGCGGTTGGAAACAGTCATACTTTTCCTTTCTTTCTCTCCTT
Source organism: Lampris incognitus (assembly GCF_029633865.1). Classification (NCBI taxonomy): domain Eukaryota; kingdom Metazoa; phylum Chordata; class Actinopteri; order Lampriformes; family Lampridae; genus Lampris; species Lampris incognitus. The sequence continues at coordinate 154,853,473 of NC_079211.1, read as the reverse complement.
TACTTCCTCCCTTTCTTTTCTTCTCCCCCCTTCTTCCCCTTGACGAATGTTCCCCAGCCTCGAGCGAGCCGGGTGAACTACACGTCCACATCCCCCGCAGCAGCCTCCATACATCATATGGATCTACACCCCCCCCCACCCCTCAGAATATCCAATCAGATTTCTAAAACCAGTTTCCCTCCAAAAACTAAGTTCACACCTCCCAGTGCACCCAATCAGAACACAACACCACACCATCCCATGATCTCATGACCACAGGATAGGATGTTGGACTCTTGGGGGAGGGACTAACCCTCTCTCCCCCAACAGCTAAATGCCGGGTGTTGGCCGTTCTCAGTATCCCCTGAGGAAGCAACAAGACTTCGAAACGTCGGGATCTGTTCATCTGCTCAACACGGTAAACTCTTTTTTTGTATAGCCTTTTTGGCGATTGTTTTAGTCTCTTTTTTTATTGGCAACCACTTTTTTATCAGGCACGGCTTGGACTGTATTTTATAATAAAGTTAGTTTTTAACCATCGGTGGGGGGCTCCGCCAGTCCCGACAGATGGCACAAAAAAACAGATTTTTTTCAAAATTAAAAAGCTCTTTTTAAGCCCAAATAACCAGAGCCGAACGGAGGAGCGGCCCCGGGAAAACCTCTCATCCATTCCCGGACAGCCGAGATCGGAACCCCCCAGCAAAAAAACAACTACCTGCGGCAACAAGCCAGCGCCGAGCTGGTGACCGGCTCCGGGAAAATCATCTATCCCCTCCCGGACAGCCGAGATCAGAACCCCCCAGCAAAACAACCATCTGCGGCAATAAGGTAAGAGCCCTCCACCACCATGTTTTCTACATGTAGAGTTGGGGCTGCGCACGGGAGCAGAGCTGAGAATGGCTCAACACCTACTAGTTACACACCACCGCCACTCATGTCTACCATTACACACCCACCCAATAGGCCACACACAACCTCACCGCCATATCCAACACACATCTCCCCCCTCACTAACCCACCGGACCCGGAAACCAGACACACAAGCAAACAATATTTCAAACTCATTTTGGCCACACACCACAAACACATAATGGACAAAGCAATAACCATGGGCACATTTCCACCGGGCATCTACGTCAAGTCAACCGTCTCACCGATTTCATTAAACCATCCACACCGACAATAGATACACGCACCAAGATTCACACAAATACCACACAATGGATGCACAACACGATCACCATACTCCAGCAGCACTACACAAACGCAATAGCCACACTAGCCACATCCCCCTGGCCGTACAAATAGCCACCGGTTGGGCCCAAAAGCGCTATGGCCTCAGGCTGACAGCGGAAACCCTGTGGAAAGTCCAGTGGATTTTGCAGACACACCAAACAGCAACCACCGCCGGACCTCACCTTAAAAACAAACTAAGAACAGACAACACCTTATCAATCATTCCAGAAACTACAGAAGAAGACTACACACAATTACCCAAACCACAAGCCCCCCATAAACTCTCCCTCTTCCTTGGTCCACGTACATCCCTCACAGAACAAATCCAACAACATAACCGGTCAGCACCTACTCAACCACGGCAGACATCTCCAGAGGCCAACAACATCCTTCAACAGCCACCAGATGCCACACAACCCACACCCGAAGTATTCATACCCCCCAATTACTGCACCCCCAAGAAGAGGCCCCATCCGACCACTGCAGGCCTCTGAACAAACATCAGCATATCCATTCCTTGCTCAACATACACCACCACAGTAGAAGACTCACTCCACCTGCTCCTTCATACAAATCATCAGGACTAGCCACCCCGCAACCCCAGAGGACCAGGAGAGGAACTTGGAGACCCTTACCTATCAAGGATGACATCCACGCCTCAATCCCTCCTGTTCCCACACAACTCAGCCTCACGGTATACAAACAGGTCATAGCCCAAATACACCAACCCCCCAGTAACTCTACTACCATACAGGACCTACATTACAATGCACAAAGTACACACTCCAATATTTCAGTTTGCATCCCTGACAGCATTTCCACTCTTCCCCACAGACAGATGCTGGGGGTGCCCGGGATGGCCTGGCTGGGCGGCTGACCCCACAAAAGCAAAAAACCTTGCAACCGAGGGAGTTGGCAAAAATGATGAAGGGGTCCATTGAGGTCAGTTATAACCCGATCTGAGCCCTCCACTCAACAACTAACTGGGGTCATGCTGCCTAGCCACGGTGCCCCGGGTGCCTGCATACCAATAGCTCAGGCTCATTAACACGCCACCCTTCCCGTTCCTCCCCTCTTCCCTTTCCAAACCCATTCCACTTCTTTTCCCAAACCTAGTTCTTTCCTCCAAACCTGTCTCTCTTTCGCCCCCTCCCTCAGTTCAGAGGCCTCATATACTTCTACTTCACACCCCACTCCCCCCCCCCCCGTACTACAGCTCAGATCCACTGACCCTCTCAAGCAATTACCTACAGACCCAGCTATCACATTGCACGCCCAAACCGTAAAATCCAGGACTGGCTTTTCAGAGGCAGAAAACCAGTCCTGGTGCTGGGAGATCTGAACATCAATCGGATCCCAGCCCATAACTTTTCACAAATCCAGTTGGACAGTTACCCCGGGGCTGATGCATATCACTTTTTGAAGGTCTGCGAAAAGTCCCTCCCCAACCCCCACATCAAGATTATCGTATTCTCCGTGGGGATCAACAACAGGGACCAGGACCCCAGCCAGACCACAATCAAGCAATTAAAGGCTTTATTCTGCATAGCGAAGTCGACTTTCCCCAGCGCAGACTACTTTCCTATCCAACTATTCACCTCACACCCACACAGCAGAGCAATTTGAAACTTATCAATAACACCATGGCCACACACTTCCCCATCCTCACCGAAATCCCCCACGACACCTTCACAACGGAGAAGGACCACATTCACTAGACATCCACCACAGCTAAACTGATTTTCCATAACTGGTGCAGACAATTAAATTTACAATACCTACAAAAACAAATCCAGTACCACACAACCCCCCTGCATACCGGGACCTGGACTGGAATTCCTCCTCCAATGTTCTTAATTTAGCAACCCTCTACACCCTAACGCCAGCTCTTGGAGAGGGGGCTCTCCTTCATCCCACGACCCACCAAATTCGACCGGGAGGAACTTCAAAGGTACCTACACAACTTCCATAGACAACTCAAACTCATAGATTATTTTCACCCTCACTCCGACTTCCAACACATGCCATTCACTCATCTATCCAACTGGGAACCGGACTGGACTACATACATTGGCACAATCACTCATTCACACAGACAGACGAGCCCTGCAACGCTATAGGCCCCCGGCAGACGTCTCAGACAACCTGTCGGGGGCCGAGCGCAGGGCCCTAACTGAACTCACCCACAACCCCAATATCATCATCAAACCAGCAGACAAAGGTTCAAAAATAATTATCATGGACCGCCACCAATACCTCATTGAAGCCAACAGACAACTCAATAACGACACATACTATAAACTACTGGACTACTCAATTCAACCCAAAGCAAACTGAGGACCATTATACATTACCGCAAAACAAAAAGACTACCTATTCGGACCGGACAATCCACGACCCCGCTATTTTTACCTACTCCCCAAAATACATAAAGAATCACAAACCTGGACTATCCCCTTTTGAGGTCCCTCCCGGAAGACCGATTGTCTCAGATTGCAACAGCGCCACCTACCACATCTCGCAGTACATTGACCACTTCCTGGGGCCCCTCTCCACCCAACATCCCAAAGACACGTATCATTTTATAGAAATCATCGGACCCATGGCAGTCCCCAACCAATCATACCTCTTCACAATAGATATTGACAGTTTATATACAAACATTAACACCCAATTAGGATTAAAAATACTCACAAACATATTCAATAGAAACCCAGACCGGAACAGACCAAACGAAGAACTCCTCCAACTAATAGAAATCTGCCTTAACAATAACGATTTTCTTTTTAATAATCAATATTATCTCCAGGTTAACGGGACAGCCATGGGCCAGAGATTTGCCCCCTCCTACGCCAACCTCTATATGAGTGAGTGGGAGCGAGGAAGCCTTGGCCAAATGCCCCCTACAACCATCCCTCTACCTCAGATACTTGGACGACATTTTTGGTATTTGGCCCCATGACATCGCACAGTTTCCTGAATTCATCAATATTCTTAATAATCATCACCCCCTCCATCAAAGTCAAACACACCATAGACCTAGATCAGATCAATTTCCTGGACACCACAGTTTTTTTTTCAGGCCATCCAACACACAAAACATTACAGACAAAAGTCTACTTCAAACCGACGGATACACACGCCCTACTCCATAAATCCAGCTACCACCCCAAACACACCTTCAAAGGCATCATCAAATCACAACTCACCCGCTTCCACCGCATCTGTTCCGACGCTACAGACTTTCACGCTGCCACCAAAATTCTATTTCACAGCCTCCGGTCCAGAGGCTATTCCAAACGTTTCCTCCGCTCCATTAAAAACACTACCCTGGCATCTCTCGCTCCCGCTCGCTCATCTTACCCTTCTTCTCCACTCCAGGTCCCTGGGTCGGGGCCGCCTCGACTTCCTTCCCCCTACCCGAACCAGGGTCTGTATCCCCTGCCTAATCCCAACCCCAACCCCTTGAGGATGGAGGCGGCTCAGGCCCACCACCACCACACACACACACACACACACTTAGAATACACCATAACCCACCACAACTCATACCCCTTGTTTCCACCTTTTCACATAAAATTACAGCACTTCATGGTAGAATCAATCCACATACCGGCACAGCTTTCCCCACCCTAGGCTCCCTTTCCATCATCACCACCAACGTAGTATACATCATTACATGCACATTCTGTCACAAACATTACATAGGAGAAACCAAGCACTCCATTCACACCCGCTTATCAAAACACCTCTATAATATCAGGCAAGGTCGACTCAACATCTCCCCTGGTCAAACAGTTCCAACTTCACCCCCCCACTCACCTCACAGTTTCCGGTCTAGAAAATAACGACCGTTGGACCATTGGGCAGAGAAAGAGAGCGGAGAGAATTTGGATCCACAGGCTTGGGACTACCGTACCAGGAGGTCTTAATAATGATTGAAAGATGGCCGACCCACTCCTGGTGAGGTTGTCCCTGGACCTACGATCTGGCTGCACTGATCCCCCTTAAGATCTTAATCTTGTCTAAAATCTTGGTGCGAGATGACAACCCCATAATTTATTTATTTATTCATTCATCGATTCACCCTTTTAAGTTATTGTGTCTTATTCAAAAAAATTTTAGGTAATTTTATTAGACTGGTTGGAGAGGATAACTTTTATTTTTGGTTGCTGTGATTAGAGCACTTAACACATGGCTTTTTGAGTTATTTTATTTTTACTTTTATTTATTATTGTTATTTTTACTATGTCTTATAATAGCACTCTTTTATCTTAATTTTTAGCATTTATAATTTTACACCTAGCACTTACTCCTCCTCCAGCTTTTAGATTTTACTCTAGTATTTAACTTTAAAACTAATAATTTCCCCCCGGGGGGGCCATCTCGCCCAGGGATCCGTGCGGCTTCCCCTTTTTAATCTAACTCTATTGAACCGCTCCTTCCTCTGCCCTTGTACTCTGTCTGGGGATTGAACCTTCGTCCCCGGCGGGAGGGACTGCAGCCTTCCCCATCACACCATCCCTCAGATCAGTAGGCCAGCGCTAAAAAAATATAATTCATAACCCCAAAACCTAACCCAGCCCGTGCCACTGATCTAAACCCGTTATTTCAACCACAACTTGCAACACAGCTATAACTAACACAAAACAACACAAACAAAAACCACAAAAAAAAAAACGACCCCATGAACAGTTTCAGCTCGCCTGCCTGGGGATTCGCACTGGCGCCCCCGGCTCGGGAGCGCCCGGGTGAGCTTCACATCCACACCCATAGCAGCAGCCTCCAGACATGATATGGTTCCACACACCCCCCCCACGATATCCAATCAGATCTCTAAAACCAGTTTCCCTCCAAAAACTAAGTCCACACCTCCCAGCACACGCAATCAGAATACAACACTACACCATCCCATGATCTCACAACCACAGGATAGGATGTTGAACTCTAGGGGGAGGGACTAACCCCCCCCCAACAGTCAAATGCCGGATGTTGGCCGTTCTCAGTATCCCCTGAGGAAGCAGTATATCTGCGAAACGTCGGGATCTGCTCCTCTGCGCAACACGGTAAACTTTTTTTTTTTTTGTATAGCCTTTTTGGCAATTGTTTGCCTTTTTATTGGCGACAATTTTTTATCAGGCACGGCTTGAACTGTATTTTATAATAAAGTTAGTTTTTAACCGTCGGTGGGGGGCTCCGACAGATGGCACAAAAGAACAGAGATTTTTTTCAAAATTAAGAAGCTCTTTTGAAGCCCATATAACCAGAGCCAAACGGAGGAGCGGCCCCGGGAAAACCTTTCATCCATTCCCGGACAGCCGAGATCGGAACCCCCCCCCCCCCCCCCGAGCAAAAAAACAACTACCTGCGGCAACAAGCCAGCGCCGAGCTGGGGACCGGCTCCGGGAAAATCATCCATCCACTCACGGACAGCCGAGATCAGAACCCCCCAGCAAAACAACCATCTGCGGCAATAAGGTATGAGCCCTCCACCACCATGTTTTCTACACGTAGAGTTGGGGCTGCGCACGGGAGCAGAGCTGAGAATGGCTCAGCACCTACTAGTTACAAACCACCGCCACTTATGTCTACCATCACACACCCACCCAATAGACCACACACAACCACATCGCCATATCATACACACATCTCCCCCCTCACTCACCCACCGGACCCAGAAACCAGACACACAAGCAAACAATATTTCAAACTTATTCAGGCCACACACCACAAACACATAATGGACAATGCAATAACCACGGGCACATTTCCACCGGGCATGCTACGCCAAGTCAACCGTCTCACCGATTTCATTAAGCCATCCACACCGACAATAGATACACGTACCAAGATTCATACAAACACCACACATTGGATGCGCAACACTACACAAACACAATAGCTACACTAGCCACAACCCCCTGGCCCTACAAATAGCCACCGGTTGGGCCCAAAAGCGCTATGGCCCCAGGCTGACAGCGGAAGCCCTGCGGGAAGTCCAGCGGATTTTGCAGACATATCATACAGCAACCACCACCACCCCCGGACTTCACCATAAAAACAAACATAAAACAGACAACACCTTATCAATCATTCCAGAAACCACAGAAGATGATGACTACCCACAATTACCCAAACCACAAGCCCCCCATAAACTCTCCCTCTTCCTTGGTCCACGTACATCCCTCACAGAAGAAATTCAACAATATAACCGCTCAGCACCTAATCAACCACGGCAGAAACCAGCAAGCTCCTGCAACAGCCACCAGATACCACACAGTCCACACCCGAAGTATCCATACCCTCAACTAATGCACCCCCAAGAAGAGGCCCCATCCGACCACTGCACAAACATCCACATATCCATTCCTCGATCATCATTCCACCCAGCCACCACCCGCTCCTTCATCATCAGGACTAGCCACCTCCACCCCGCAACCCCAGAGGACCAGGAGAGGAACTTGGAAACCCTTACCTACCAAGGATGACATCCACGCCCCAACCCCCTAATTTCACCCATCGTACCTCTTATCCCTCCTGTTCCCACACAAACCCCACCAGCCTCACAGCACACAAACAGCTTATAGCCCAAATACACCAACCCCCCAGTAAATCTACCACCACACAGGACCTACATTACAATACACAAAGTACACATTCCAATATTTCAGTTTGCGTCCCTGACACCATTTCCATCCTTCTCTCACAGACAGATGCTGGGGATGGCCTGGCTGGGCAGCTGACCCCACAAAAGCAAAAAACCTTGCAACTGAGGGAGCCGGCAAAAATGATGAAAGGGTCCATTGAGGTCAATGATGACCAAACTATAACCCGATCTGAGCCCTCCACTCAACAACCAACTGGGGTCATGCTGCCCGGCCATGGTGCCCCGGACGCCTGCACACCAATAGCTCAGGCCCACTACCACGCCACCCTTCCCATACCTCCCCGTTTCTCCACTCTTCCAAACCCATTCCACTTCTCTCCCCGCTTTCCTCCAAACCTAGCCATGGTGCCCCAGACGCCTGCATACCAATAGCTCAGGCTCATTACCACGTCACCCTTCCCGTTCCTCCCCTCTTCCCTTTCCAAACCCATTCCACTTCTCTCCTCCCGAACCTATATCTTTCCCACCCCAACTCCCCACTTTCCTCCAAACCTGTCTCTCCTTCGCCCTCTCCTATTCCCCCCTCTGCAAAGCACGGCCCACACCCTCTCCCCCTCCCTCAGCTTAGAGGCCCCATATACCTCTATTTTTCCTTCCACTTCCCCCCGTACTACAGTTCAGATCCACTCACCCTCTCAATCAATTACCTACATACCCACCTATCGCACTGCATGCCCAAACCGTAAAATCCAGGACTGGTCTTTCAGAGGCAGAAAACCAGTCCTGGTGCTGGGAGATTCAAACATCAATCGGATCCCAGCCCATAACTTCTCACAAATCCAGTTGGACAGTTACCCCGGGGCTAATGCATACCACTTCTTGAAGGTCTGCGAAAAGTCCGTCCCCAACATCAAGATTGTCATCTTCTCCATGGGGATCAACAACAGGGACCAGGACCCCAGGCAGACCACAATCGAGCAACTAAAAACCTTATTCCGCATAGCAAAGTCGACCTTCCCCAACGCAGACATCTACTTCCCGATCCTCAACTATTCACCTCACACCCATACAGCAGAGCAATTTGAAACTTATCAATAACACCATGGCCACACACTTCCCCATCCTCACCGAAATCCCTAACCCTAACCACCCAACACAACACACAAAACATTACAGACAAAAGTCTACTTCAAACCGACGGATACACACGCCCTACTCCATAAATCCAGCTACCACCCCAAACACACCTTCAAAGGCATCATCAAATCACAACTCACCCGCTTCCACCGCATCTGTTCCGACACTACAGACTTTAACGCCGCCACCAAAATTCTATTTCACAGCCTCCGGTCCAGAGGCTATTCCAAACATTTCCTCCGCTCCATTAAAAACACTACCCTGGCATCTCTCGCTCCCGCTCGCTCATCTTACCCTTCTTCTCCACTCCAGGTCCCTGGGTCGGGGCCGCCTCGACTTCCTTCCCCCTACCCGAACCAGGGTCTGTATCCCCCAACCCCTTAAGGATGGAGGCGGCTCGGGCCCACCACCACACACATATACACACACACACACACACACTTAGAATACACCATAACCCACCACAACTCATACCCCTTGTTTCCACTTTTTCACATAAAATTACAGCACTTCATGTTAGAATCAAACACAACTTTACCATATTAGTCTCAACACCCAGCTTTTCACAATCATAAAATCATTTCAGCCTACAGAAAAAGCAAGCGCCTTCAGTCATTACTCACCAGATCCCAATTCACTGACCATAGACCCACATCCCAACTACAATATGCTCACCACTACAAAAATAGAAAATTCATCCGCAATCCACATACCGGCACAGCTTTCCCCACCCTAGGCTCCCTTTCCATCATCACCACCAACGTAGTATACATCATTACATGCACATTCTGTCACAAACATTACATAGGAGAAACCAAGCACTCCATTCACACCCGCTTATCACAACACCTCTATAATATCAGGCAAGGTCGACTCAACACCCCCCCCTGGTCAAACAGTTCCAACTTCACCCCCCACTCACCTCACAGTTTCCGGTCTAGAAAATAACGACCGTTGGACCATTGGGCAGAGAAAGCGAGCGGAGAGAATTTGGATCCACAGGCTTGGGACTACCGTACCAGGAGGTCTTAATAATGATTGAAAGATTGCCGACCTGGCCGACCCACTCCTGGTGAGGTTGTCCCTGGACCTACGATCTGGCTGCACTGAGCCCCCTTAAGATCTTATTCTTGTCTAAAATCTTGGTGCGAGATGACAACCACATATTTATTTATTTATTCATTCATCGATTCACCCTTTTATTTTTGGTTGCTGTGGTTTTATTAAAGCACTTAACACATGGCTTTTTGAGTTATTTTATTTTTACTATGTTTGTCTTATAATAGCACTCTTATCTTAATTTTTAGCATTTATAATTTTACACCTAGCACTTACTCCTCCTCCAGCTTTTAGATTTTACTCTAGTATTTAACTTTAAAACTAATAATTTCCCCCCGGGGGGGCCATCTCGCCCAGGGATCCGTGCGGCTTCCCCTTTTTAATCTAACTCTATTGAACCGCTCCTTCCTCTGCCCTTGTACTCTGTCTGGGGATTGAACCTTCGTCCCCGGCGGGAGGGACCGCAGCCTTCCCCATCACACCATCCCTCAGATCAGTAGGCCAGCGCTAAAAAAATATAATTTATAACCCAAAACCTAACCCAGCCCGTGCCACTGATCTAAACCCATTATTTCAACCGCAACTATAACTAACACAAAACACCACACAAACAAAAACCAAAAAAAAAAAAAACCGACCCCATGAACAGTTTCAGCTCGCCTGCCTGGGGATTCGAACTGGTGCCCCCGGCTCGGGAGCGCCCGACCCACCCAATCAGAACACAACACTACACCATCTCATGACCACAGGATAGGATGTTGAACTCTTGGGGGAGGGACTAACCCTCCCTTCCCCAACAGTCAAATGCCGGATGTTGGCCGTTCTCAGTATCCCCTGAGGAAGCAGTATATCTGCGAAACGTTGGGATCTGTTCCTCTGCGCAACACGGTAAACTCTTTTTTTTTTTTGTATAGCCTTTTTGGCAATTGTTTTAGTCTCTTTTTATTGGCAACTATTTTTTATCAGGCACAGCTTGAACTGTATTTTATAATAAAGTTAATTTTCAACCGTCGGTGGGGGGCTCCGCCAGTCCCGAAAGATGCCACAAAAAAACAGATTTTTTTCAAAATTAAAAAGCTCTTTTGAAGCCCAAATAACCGGAGCCGAACGGAGGAGCAGCCCCGGGAAAATCTCTCATCCATTCCCGGACAGCCGAGATCGGAACCCCCCCCAGCAAAAAAACAACTACCTGCGGCAACAAGCCAGCGCCGAGCTGGGGACCGGCTCCGGGAAAATCATCCATCCACTGCCGGACAGCCGAGATCAGAAACCCCCAGCAAAACAACCATCTGCGGCAATAAGGTAACAGCCCTCCACCACCATGTTTTCTACACGTAGAGTTGGGGCTGCGCACGGGAGCAGAGCTGAGAATGGCTCAGCACCTACTAGTTACACACCACCGCCACTTATGTCTACCATCACATACCCACCCAATAGACCATATCAAACACACATCTCCCCCCTCACTCACCCACCGGACCCAGAAACCAGACACACAAGCAAACAATATTTCAAACTCATTCAGGCCACACACCACAAACACATAATGGACAAAGCAATAACCACGGGCACATTTCCACCGGGCATGCTACGCCAAGTCAACCGTCTCACCGATTTCATTAAACCATCCACACCGACAATAGATACACACAATGGATGCACAACACGATCACCATACTCCAGCAGCACTACACAAACGCAATAGCCACATCCCCCTGGCGCTACAAATAGCCACCGGTTGGGCCCAAAAGCGCTATGGCCTCAGGCTGACAGCGGAAACCCTGTGGGAAGTCCAGCGGATTTTGCAGACACACCAAACAGCAACCACCACCACCGCCGGACCTCGCCTTAAAAACAGACAACACCTTATCAATCATTCCAGAAACTACAGAAGAAGACTACCCAAACCACAAGCCCCCCATAAACTCTCCCTCTTCCTTGGTCCACGTACATCCCTCACAGAACAAATCCAACAACATAACCGGTCAGCACCTACTCAACGACGGCAGACATCTCCAGAGGCCAACAAGATCCTTCATCAGCCACCAGATACCACACAACCCACACCCGAAGTATCCATACCCCCAATTACTGCACCCCCAAGAAGAGGCCCCATCCGACCACTGCAGGCCTCTGAACAAACATTAACATATCCATTCCTTGCTCAACATACACCACCACAGCAGAAGACTCACTCTACCTGCTCCTTCATACAAATCATCAGAACTAGCCACCTCCACTCCGCAACCCCAGAGGACCAGGAGAGGAACTTGGAGACCCTTACCTATCAAGGATGTCATCCACACCTCAACCCCCCCCAATTTCACCCATCTTACCCCTTATCCCTCCTGTTCCCACACAAACCCCACCAGCCTCACGGTATACAAACAGGTCATAGCCCAAATACACCAACCCCCCAGTAACTCTACCACCATACAGGACCTACATTAAAATGCACAAAGTACACACTCCAATATTTCAGTTTGCATCCCTGACAGCATTTCCACTCTTCCCCCACAGACAGATGCTGGGGGTGCCCGGGATGGCCTGGCTGGGCGGCTGACCCCACAAAAGCAAAAAACCTTGCCACCAAGGGAGTTGGCAAAAATGATGAAAGGGTCCATTGAGGTCAATTATGACCAAATTATAACCTGATCTGAGCCCTCCACTCAACAACTAACTGGGGTCATGCTGCCTAGCCACGGTGCCCCGGGCGCCTGCACACCAATAGCTCAGGCTCATTACCACGCCACCCTTCCCGTTCCTCTCCTCTTCCCTTTCCAAACCCATTCCACTTCTCTCCCCCCCTCCTCCCAAACCTAGTTCTTCTCCACCCCCCTCTTCCCACTTTCCTCCAAACCTGTCTCTTTCGCCCCCTCCTACCCTCCTCACCCATCTTCCATCTCCTCTGCAAAGCACGGCCCACACCCTCTCCCCCTCCCTCAGTTCAGAGGCCTCATATGCCTCTATTTTCCCTTCTACTTCACACCCCACTTCCCCCCGTACTACAGCTCAGATCCACTGACCCTCTCAATCAATTACCTACAGACCCAGCTATCACATTGCACGCCCAAACCGTAAAATCCAGGACTGGCTTTTCAGAGGCAGAAAACCAGTCCTGGTGCTGGGAGATTCGAACATCAATCGGATCCCAGCCAATAACTTTTCACAAATCCAGTTGGACAGTTACCCCGGGGCTAATGCATATCACTTTTTGAAGGTCTGCGAAAAGTCCCTCCCCAACCCCCACATCAAGATGATCATCTTCTCCGTGAGGATCAACAACAGGGACCAGGACCCCAGCCAGACCACAATCAAGCAATTAAAAGCTTTATTCCGCATAGCGAAGTTGACCTTCCCCAACGCAGACATTTACTTTCCTATCCTCAACTATTCACCCCACCTCACACCCATACAGCAGAGCAATTTGAAACTTATCAATAACACCATGGCCACACACTTCCCCATCCTCACCGAAATCCCCCACAACACCTTCACAACGGAGAAAGACCACATTCACTGGACACCCACCACAGCTAAACTTATTCTCCATAACTGGTGCAGACAATTAAATTAAAAATTACTATAAAAACAAATCCAGTACCACACACACACACACAACCCCCCTGCATACCAGGACCGGTACCTGGGCTGGAACTCCTCCTCCAGTATTCTCAATTTAGCAACCCTCTTCACACCCCAACGCCAGCTCTTGGAGAGGGGGCTCTCCTTCATCCCACCAAATTCGACCGGGAGGAACTTCAAAGGGACCTACACAACTTCCATAGACGACTCAAACTCATAGATTATTTTCACCCTCACTCCGACTACCAACTGGGAACCGGACCGGACTGGACTACATACATTGACACAATTACTCATTCACACAGACAGACGGGCCCTGCAACGCTATAGGCCCCCGGCAGACGTCTCGGACAACCTGTCGGGGGCCGAGCGCAGGGCCCTAACTGAACTCACCCACAACCCCGATGTCATCATCAAACCAGCAGACAAAGGTTCAAAAATGGTTATCATGGACCGCCACCAGTACCTCCATTGACGCCAACAGACAACTCAATAACGACACATACTATAAACTACTGGACTACTCAATTCAACCATCAACCCAAAGCAAACTGAGGACCATTATTCAAACATTATACAATAAAAAATACATTACCGCAAAACAAAAAGACTACCTATTCGGACCGGACAATCCACGACCCTGCTATTTTTACCTACTCCCCAAAATACAGAAAGAACCACAAACCTGGACTATCCCCTTTGAGGTCCCTCCCGGAAGACCGATTTGTCTCAGATTGCAACAGCGCCACCCACCACATCTCGCAGTACATTGATCACTTCTTGGGTCCCCCCTCCACCCAACATCCCAGTTACATCAAAGACACATATCATTTTATAGAAATCATCGGACCCATGGCAGTCCCCAACCAATCATACCTCTTCACAATAGATATTGACAGTTTATATACAAACATTAACACCCAATTAGGATTAAAAATACAAACATATTCAATAGAAACCCAGACCGGAACAGACCAAACGAAGAACTCCTCCAACTAATAGAAATCTGCCTTAACAATAACGATTTTCTTTTTAATAATATTATCTCCAGGTTAAAGGGACAGCCATGGGCCAGAGATTTGCCCCCTCCTACGCCAACCTCTATATGAGTGAGTGGGAGCGAGAAGCCTTGGCCAAATGCCCCCTACAACCATCCCTCTACCTCAGATACTTGGACGACATTTTTGGTATTTGGCCCCATGACATCGCACAGTTTCCTGAATTCATCAATATTCTTAATAATCATCACCCCTCCATCAAAGTCAAACACACCATAGACCTAGATCAGATCAATTTCCTGGGCACCACAGTCTTTTTCAGGCCATCCAACACAACACACAAAAGTCTACTTCAAACCGACGGATACACACGCCCTACTCCATAAATCCAGCTACCACCCCAAACACACCTTCAAAGGCATCATCAAATCACAACTCACCCGCTGTGTGCATGTGCATACGTGTGTGTGTGTGTGTGTGTGTATGTATGTATATATATATATGCAAGGTGGCCCCCCTTACGGGATGCCTGTGCAACCCAGACCGAGGTGGATCCCTACACCCATAAGATAAAAATAAATGGTGGGTGGACTGGGGTGCCCGGAGCGGAACTTGAGCCCTGGTCTCCCGTGTCTGGTGGCTGGGCCTAGCTGACTGAGCTGGACAGTCCTGCCACGTTACGGACACAACCACCATTCCAAGTCAATCAACCATCTTTACCCATTGGGGGGACTAGTTCAGACATGTAGGCCAGTGCAACCTAAGTCATCAATTGAACCCCAACCCAACCCTAATCCTCCCTTGCCACATCCATAAACCTCGTCTTTGGCCTTCCTCTTCCGTGGCAGCTTGTTTGGATTTCTGTCTCTTACTCGCTCTGTCTCTGTCTGTGCGTGTGTGTCTCTCTCTCTCTCAATTCAAATTTACATTCAAATGGCTTTATTGGCATGATGTAATAGAATGGTTTCCTTTATTTTTAGAGCCTCCCTGCCACTAGGGGCATAGTTCCATTATCTTGAGTCTTTTGCCTTTTAGTGGCATAGATAAGTACTGCAGTTTCAGCTACTTCCTTTTCCTGTGACAAGAAAATGGTGTGACAACACAGCAATATTCATGCTC
The DNA here is from genome assembly GCF_029633865.1 of Lampris incognitus. Classification (NCBI taxonomy): domain Eukaryota; kingdom Metazoa; phylum Chordata; class Actinopteri; order Lampriformes; family Lampridae; genus Lampris; species Lampris incognitus. The sequence continues at coordinate 154,837,753 of NC_079211.1, read as the reverse complement.
TATCATTAGCCATCACCTAGTTTCTACCCCTTTGAGTGGCAATATCTGTAAGTAAAGCTATTATCCATCATTGCTAGGATCTTTATTTTGAAGTATTTTTTTACATATTTGCTACAGTTTGTATAATTTTGGTAGCATGTATGACAGCACATTTTAATGATGGCATTGAGGCTATACTTTTGATGCTAGCGCAAATAGTGTTCAATGCTATATCTGATTAGTTACAACTTACATTTTATACCTGCAAATACAATGTTAGTTTTACACTTAACTTTGTTTCCTGGAAAAATAGAGGATTAGTTATTGTTACTGTAACTCTAGATTGAGTAAGCGATTTTGTATTGTATACTGATGTATGCTTTTCTGTATGTTTATTTTCAATTTCACACTTCCTTGTTATTAAATCCCGTCCATATACAACCCTGGTCTGTTCCTTGGAGGATATGATGCAAGGGAGAGTTTAGCTGGCTGTAAAACCTAATATAGGACAAGAGCCACATTGGTTGTAGCAGTACACATGACATAACACTGTACATACTGATACTGCCAAAGCAAGTGTTTAAAAATCGAAAAAGTTAAACGTTAATTGGAAAACATTAGTGAAACATAGTACAAAACAAAAGAACATACTGTCATTGAATAAAGCAGCAACAACATGTCTCAGGTGACTCACCCACTGTCCCTCACTGTTACGGCCCCAGTGCCGTGTGTTGTGTACAATTACCCTCATATACAAACCTAGGGTTTGTTCTTATTGGAGGGGGTGTTACGGCCCTAGTGCCGGGTGTCTGTAATTTCCCTCTCCAGGTAATGCCCCGCCTCCTGTGGAACTGCTGATTGAGCCCAGGTGACCCCAATTCCTCATCAGCTGGGTATATACACTCACTGGCCACTTTATTAGGTACACCTTGCTAGTACCGGGTTGGACCCCCTTTTGCCTTCAGAACTGCCTTAATCCTTCGTGGCATAGATTCAACAAGGTACTGGAAACATTTCTCAGAGAGTTTGGTCCATATTGACATGATAGCATCACGCAGTTGCTGCAGATTTGTCGGCTGCACATCCATGATGCGAATCTCCCGGTCCACCACATCCCAAAGGTGCTCTATTGGATTGAGATCTGGTGACTGTGGAGGCCATTTGAGTACAGTGAACTCATTGTCATGTTCAAGAAACCGGTCTGAGATGATTCGAGCTTTATGACATGGCGCGTTATCCTGCTGGAAGTAGCCATCAGAAGATGGGAACACTGTGGTCATAAAGGGATGGACATGGTCAGCAACAATACTCAGGTAGGCTGTGGCATTGACACGATGCTCAATTGGTACTAAGGGGCCCAAAGTGTGCCAAGAAAATATCCCCCACACCATTACACCACCACCACCAGCCTGAACCGTTGATACAAGGCAGGATGGATCCATGCTTTCATGTTGTTGACGCCAAATTCTGACCCTACCATCCGAATGTCGCAGCAGAAATGGAGACTCATCAGACCAGGCAACGTTTTTCCAATCTTCTATTGTCCAATTTTGGTGAGCCTGTGCGAATTGTAGCCTCAGTTTCCTGTTCTTAGCTGACAGGAGTGGCACCCGGTGTGGTCTTCTGCTGCTGTAGCCCATCTGCCTCAAGGTTCAACGTGTTGTGCGTTCAGAGATGCTCTTCTGCATACCTCGGTTGTAACGAGTGGTTATTTGAGTTACTGTTGCCTTAAATATCAGCTCGAACCAGTCTGGCCATTCTCCTCTGACCTCTGGCATCAACAAGGCATTTTCACCCACAGAACTGCCGCTCGCTGGATATTTTCTCTTTTTTGGACCATTCTCTGTAAACCCTAGAGATGGTTGTGTGTGAAAATCCCAGTAGATCAGCAGTTTGTGAAATACTCAGACCAGCCCGTCTGGCACCAACAACCATGCCACGTTCAAAGTCACTTAAATCACCTTTCTTCCCCATTCTGATGCTCGGTTTGAACTGCAGCAGATCGTCTTGACCATGTCTACATGCCTAAATGCATTGAGTTGCTGCCATGTGATTGGCTGATTAGAAATTTGCGTTAACGAGCAGTTGGACAGGTGTGCCTAATAAAGTGGCCGGTGAGTGTAACTCGGAGAGAGACGCCCAACAGTGCCAGTGGGCCATTGTTGTCAACCTGAGAGCAAGCTCTTGTGTCTATACCCCTTGAGAAGGAGGGTGAAACCTATTAGTGTTCTTGTTTCTTTCGGTTTGGTTGGATCTGAGTTTGTTTTGTTAAAGCCTGGTTAGTTAAGAACCAGCATCTTTAGTTGCCTGTTTATTTTATAGTTTGACTAAAGGTTAGTTTTGTTAATAAATCGGTTTTTACACCTGGTTCCGCCTCCCACCTTTCTTATTCCCCCGGGACACTTTATTTTCTTTGTTACTTCCCCTCATCCCCTGGACCTTTAACGGGGAACATAACACTCACTTTTAGGGTTGCCAACCGTTCCTTAAAATAAGGAATCGTTCCTTTTGTTTATATATATATATATAATGTGTGTGTGTATAGTGTAAGGCACATTATATTTGTTATGCCCGTGCCGCCCCGTCCATCAAAACCCCATCCCTGTTCCTTATTTCCATTTCATGGAGTTGGCAACCCTATAGCAGGCAGCAACATAGACTGCTGCTAACTTACACTCACTGTGCCTCACTTTATGGCAGGCAGCAACATAGACTGCTGCTAACTTACACTCACTGTGCCTCACTTTATGGCAGGCAGCAACATAGACTGCTGCTAACTTACACTCACTGTGCCTCACTTTATGGCAGGCAGCAACATAGACTGCTGCTAACTTACACTCACTGTGCCTCACTTTATGGCAGGCAGCAACATAGACTGCTGCTAATGTACACTCACTTTATAGCAGGCAGCAACATAGACTGCTGCTAACGTACAGCTCTTTGGGTCTTCCTCTACTAGGATTGGTAGTCTCTCTTCCTCTGGTAGGTTTAGAAAACCTTTTATTAGTTGGAATTGTTTAGAATGTGCTTCTCTAACATGTTTATATTTGTCACATTTGGTGAGGAAGTGTAGCTCTGTTTCAGGCTCACTGAGGCTGCAGTGATGATGATGATGAGGGTGCAGTGACAGCACAGCCTTTGCTCTGCAGGGGGCAGGTTTTCCTGTGTCTCTCTTTTTCAATAGTGAGGCTGTGTTCAGTCAGTCTGTACACAGTCAGGGTTCTTTTGAGGTGCCAGTCAGTCTCCATGCTCACATCATCTGCTGGGGAAGACGGTCCATGTGGAGACAGACAGCACTGCATGTTGCTCTGTGTGTTCGTTTGGGTTACAATGGGTGATGTGGTTTTGTTTTAACTGTTTGGTAATGTGATTGGGGATGTGTTGTGTTGCTGAGGTGTGTTAATAGAGCAGGTTTGTGCTCTCAGCCTCAGGACCAGTTGGGTAAGGGGGTTCCCTTTACTATTGTAGATAAATGTAATGGTGTGATGTTTATTAATGATGATCACAACGTATTAATTGGAATAAGGGATATAAGGATATATTAATCATTGGGAAAACATATGCATGAGGAACAGGGCTTGTTACAAGGACATGAGGGTCTATAGTGGCAGTGGAAAAGTACTGAGTATGTTAGCAGACAGAGGAATGCAGAGTAAATTAGGTGTGAGGGTCACTGACCTTAAATAAGGTTAGTGACTCTGAATAACAAAGGGAGCAATAAGGGTGTTGTGGTCAAGGGGGAGTAGAGACAAGATGTCTATCTCCATGGAAGGTGTGAGGGTCGCTGACCTTGCATAGGGTTGGCGACTCTGAATGGGAAGGGGAACAATGGAAGTGTTGTGATCAAGGGGGGAGTGGAGACGAGATGTGCTGTGATTTGTGGTTTCAGAGATAGGAACAGGATTTTACGACGGCAGCTGCAACAAGGAGGTCACAGCAGATGGAGAAGAAGATTACCTGGAGTCCGGATATCAGTGAGGCGGAAACGGAGTCAGATGAACGGACCAATCAGAAAGAACACCACACATTCATATTCAGTCAACACTTTGTATAGTATAAAGACTGGGTCAGGGAAAGGAGAGAGAGTCAGACTTCGTGAACTGACACAATCTGTTGTTTGTCAGGGATAGGAAGATCTAGACCCAGAGCTCTGTATGCTTTATCCATTTACTGCTAAATAAAACGGATGGTTTTGAGACCGAACATCTTCTCCTATTGCTTTATCAACAAACACGCAGGACTACGCTCTCACATAGATGAAGATGAGTTGGTAGAGTGAGCTGAAGTCCAACAATTTGGTGACCCCGACGTGATAAAGACGGAGAAGTGACGGATCGACCACAGAAGTAAAAGACAACGGATAACTGCAGTGTGATGGCAACGACAAGTGGCCGCTAAAAAAACTAAGGTAAACAGACGCCTGTTTTATCGAAGTTCTGTTATTGGCTATACCAAATTGTGTGTTGTCATTATACAGCAAGTGTCCTAGTTAAAGTGGATGAATAAAGCATTGAAATAAATTGTGCACGGGTTTAAAGTCCCAGGGATTAGAAGCCCTGAAAGCAGTAACAGTACTGAAAAGAAGACGTGCGGGTTTTAAGACCCATGGGTTAAGAAATCCCATAAAAGCAGCGCATGCACGTGGGAAATACGGACGGGTTTAAAGACCCATGAGGTTAGAGTCCTCATAAAAGCAGCGCATGTCCGTATAAGGGGTTAGAGACCCTTGGGAACAAAAAAACAAAACAAAAAAACAAAAACGGAGGTTCCCATAAAAGCAGCGCTCACTGGTTTATGATGTGTGCCGTGTTTTAACGGCAAGTGTGAATGTTTGATATTTTGCATAAGTAAAAAGTGTGTTGTTTGATAAAACTGTGTATAAGGGTGGTAGAAACTCAGTAGTGTCTCAGAGAGGAAGGAGGGAGTGTCTCAGTGAGAAAGAATCAGCAGTGGAAACCTAACTGCTGCCAACGTAAACTGCCTGATAACACTCACTGATTGGGTCAGTTGCTCGGGACGTATGTGCCATACAAACTGACTGGCTACTGAACTCTTCTCTGATTGGGCTGGTTGCTCGGAACGCAAGTGTCATACAAACCAGCTGGCTACTGAGTGGGGATAGATAAAACATAATGGAAGGGGAATCTGACAGGGAGTGTGAAGAATACGGAGGTTGCCCTCCCAATGTTATATTGACCGTTAAGCAACAATGGGAAAGAACCAGGAGTCACATTTTTGCAGGGCTCCCGAGGAACAAGCGAGACACCATGATTGGGGCGTATGACAGTATATGGAAAGACTTACAAACACAGGGTAAGGTCCCCAAAGAGGAGGAAAGGAAGAGATTGATATTATACCTAGGGAAGGCAGAAAAACAAGCTAAAAAGAAAGCAGATGAACACTGGAAGGCGGAAAAAGTTTCCATGTTAGTCAATAGAAAATGGAAGAAAGATGGAGAGGAAAATGAGCAGAGAAGAGCCCACTTACACAACATGACCTTAGCTTGCATGGCAGTAGAAATGAATCAAAAACACTCAGAAATAACCAAAGAAAAAGATAAAGGAAATGAAAAAACAGAAGCATCAGCGCCAATATATCCCAAAATGCCCGGGATACAACCCCCTCCTTATCCCACACTGCAGATGCCACTCGTGCGTGTGGAAGAAGGAGTAATGAAAATGACAGCAATAGGAAAGGAGGAATACAGACAGATTAGGGAGACGTTAGAGGAAGTAGTAACAAGGAAAATATCAGAGGTGGAGGACCTGGTGAGGGAGGCAGAGCGTAGGATGCAGGAAGCCAGAGAAGGGAATAGGAAAATACATGAGCAGACGAGCAGACAGGAAGAGATAGATCAGGCAAGAAGCTCACCCACGACAGTGTCAGAAACACCCTCCACCCTAAACGGGGGAGGAGCAGGACAGGGGAGGATACAGAGTCAGGGGGTTGAAACAATGGATGGGTTCAAGGAGAGACAGCTCAGAGAGATAAGAGAGGAAGTAATTAGGGCAGAAGGTCCCGAGGAGAGATTGGGGGCAGGTACAGAGGCGGGGGGTGTGAATAGTAATGAGGGAGACGAAGACACATACCAGGTCACAATTACAGGGGCACTAACCAGGCACAACCAGACTCATATAGCGCCCCGTGCTGACCACAGGCATAGACACCAGCTTAGGGACAGAGAACAGATACAACCACCCGCTAGATACCATCAACTGCCACTGATATATAAAGGACCCCAAACGGGGGATGTGTATCAACCATTCTCATTCACAGACATGAATTGCATCCTGGATAAAATGCCCCCTCCCACTGAGGGAGGAGGGCCCTGGATGGAAACATTTTGCCAACACACATTGGGATATAAATTAGCTATGGGAGATTGGAGAGCATTACTGGGAAAACAACTAGCTATGTGGGAAATACAGCAGATTGAGGCTGCGGCAGGCACTAGTTATCTACCAGATTCAGAACCATTTACCAGTGAAGCCACAGCTGTGGGAAGGGCAATGAGGGATAAATTCCCCATTCCTCCCGGAGCAATGCATTCACTGACCTTTTCCATGAAAGACGGAGAAGACATATCAGCATTTTTAAGCAGATGCAAAGGCATATGGACAGACACTGCAGGAAGCCATCCAAGTTCAGGACAGTTACAGACCACATTGTTTAGAAAAGCTGTTATGACTGGATTGCCCAAAGCAGTACAAGATGCCATGGAGGGCAATCCAGACATCCCAGGCTGCTCTACTGAGCAATGGGAAAAACATTTGATTCATCATATGAAAAGACACAAGGCTATACAGGAGGAGGATAGACAGAGCACAGAGTCAGCCCAGGTGCAGCTCCTAAAGCTCCAATTGGATGAGGCAAGGAAAAAGGTAAATGATGCTAAAAAGACAAACCAAAAAGTAGCCAATCAGATGGTTCAATAGCCGCCACCACAAAACTACACCCCAAATTTGTACCCAGTGCCTGAATGGGTGTCTAGTTCCCCTTATCCGGGCAGGCCTGTCAGAGTAACAGGAGGTATGAGAGGAAGAGGGAGGGGTCGCGGAGGACCCAGAGGTATGCCATTTACATGCTTTGGATGTGGCCAGCTTGGACACTGGATCAGGGAGTGTCCCATGCTGTGGGGACCCAGGGGAGGTCAAGGTCCAGTCAGCAACAGGGGTGGTTATGTGCAGCCCCCGGTCCAAGGACAGCCTTCAGTTATGGTTCCACTTCATCAAGACCCTCATGCAACAGCAGCTCCACCGCAGGGACAATATCCCCAGACCATGCAGGGTGGTCAGGGGGATGAGTACTGAAGGGGCCCAGGAACTCAAGGGCAGGTGGGGCTGGCAGAACCCTACTTGCAAATAAGGTAAATGGACATGGATCTGCATTTTCTAGTTGACACAGGTGCAAGGTTTTCCACTATCACGTGCGCCATGTCTCGGTCCAACCTTTCATCCTCCAACGTCCAGCTAGTAGGGTTCTCGGGTAAACCAGAAAATCTGCCGTTGACGACACCTCTGACTACCACGGTGGCAGGACAGACTTCTTTGCATCAATATATTTCATCACCAGCATGCCCAGTCAATTTGATGGGACGGGATATGTTGGTGAGGTGCGGGGCATCAGTCATGTGTGGGCCAGAGGGACTGGTAGTGACTTTTCCCAATGGATATTCTGTGAACTGTTCTCTGTCAATGATCCAGTCTAGCTCTCAAATGTTGTCAGCTGATGTTTCACCCACGGCTGAAGGACTCTGGGCAGATATATACTGGGGACTCCTAGAACCGGGAACCAAGCAAAGCAACAGCGTACAGACTCTGTGTTATCAGTGGCAGCTGTGGGTCCAAATGCTACATCCCTACTCCCCTCCAATCGACCCCCTCCATGTTACTCTGTACTATGATAGGGGCGGGGATGAAATTTATCAGCAAACTTTTTACAATGACATTGAAGGGACACAGTGGGAAGTATTGTCTAGTTGTATTTTAGTGGGGAATGAAGGTGTGGCAGCTGCTGTTGAATTGACACCAGAACAATTTAAGTGGTATGAGATGTCTGAAGAGGCGGTGCCCCATATCACCTTAGCAGTGCATGTTAAACACCAGGCTGGAGATCTTGGGCCGATGTGCAAGCGTCTGATGGCACTGACAGACTGGGTTTGGACCCAACTCCCTGAATTACAGTACTCCCCATCCGAAAAGGCTTACAGGATCATGCACAAGACGGCTGACAAAGTGCTGTTAGAACATAGACAAATAGAGAGATTTCATGGCAGAGAAAAGGCTGATCACTCTGACGCCGCAAGTATGATAGACACTCTCCCTGAGGCGTTATGGTCAGCAGGCCCAACTGATGTAGGACACTGCAAGAATGTTGATCCAATCTCTTTTGAATTGACAGATCATACTCCGATCTGGCAGAAACAGTACTCCCACAAACCTGAGGCAGAAGCAGGGATCACAGATACTATTGAGGGACTGTTGGCAGCGGGGGTGTTGGAGCCCTCAGCATCTGGCTGGAACACACCTATTTTACCAGTAGAGAAGCAAAATACAGGGATATATAGAATGGCTCACGACCTTAGACGGATCAATAGTATTGTGTCAACTCCTACAGTCCCAGTACCAAATCCATATACTGCTATGTCTGCACTGTCCCCAGAACACAAATGGTTTTCCTGTATTGATCTGGCCAATGCATTTTTCTGCCTACCACTAGCTGACCATGTGAGAGACATCTTCTCATTTACCTATAAAGGCCAACAGCTAAGGTATCCGAGGGTTCCCCAGGGTTTCATCTTGTCTCCTGGGCTGTTCAATCAGGTTCTGAAACAGCAGCTCACTGATCTCACCCTCCCAAAGGGGGTGGTGTTGATTCAGTATGTGGATGACATCCTTCTGGCAGCTCCAGATCATGTCTCCTGCCTAGCAGCCACCAAATCGCTATTAACACAGCTGTATCACATTGGGTTCAAAGTTTCAAAAACCAAGCTCCAGTGCTGCAGACAGATGGTCTCGTTCCTGGGGAGAATTATCTCTAGTAGAGGTACAGGTGTGTCCCCAGCCCATAGATCCTCAATTCTACACCATCCTAAACCAGTCACAGGTTATAGCAGACAGTACATAGCATCATATGGGGAACTCACACACCCCTTAAGGGCCATGGTCAATGAGCAGGGGATGAGAAATTTGTCAGCATGCTTACAATGGACCACTGAAGCAGAGAATAACTTCATTTCCCTCAAACAGGCTCTCACGAACGCTGCTGATTTAGCACTGCCTGACTACAAAGAGCCATTCTATCTGGATGTTTCAGAAAAATCACATACAGTGAATGGTGTTCTTTTTCAGAAAAAAGGGGGAGGTAGGCAGGTGATGATGTATGCAAGTGTGACACTCGATCCAACAGAAAATAGACATCCACCATGCACAAGACATGCAGCAGGGGTAGCAGAAATTCTGCAAAAAGTAGCACACATAGTCATGGGACATGCTCTAACAGTCCTGACAACACACAGCATAGTGGCCTATGTGAACTCAGCAGCATTCACCATGACATCATTAAGACAGATAAGGTTGGAAAAAATCCTCAATGCACCACACATAACGTTCACACACAAGGGACTCAACATGGCAGATAACATAGGGGAAGGTGAGCCACATGTGTGTGAAGAAAGAGTACAGAAAGATGTCAAGGTCAGAGCAGATTTACGGGCAAAACCCTTAGCTGACCCAGAGGAAGTGCTGTTCACAGATGGCTGTTGCTACAGACAACCCACTGAGGGACTGAAGGCAGCATATGCAGTGGTAAGACAAACAGATGAAGGGTTTGAGGAGGTAGTGACAGGGAGAGTAATAGGAAAAGAATCCGCGCAGCTAGCTGAATTACAGGGAATGATAGCAGCATTAGAATGGGCAGAAGGGAAAAAAGTAAACATCTACACAGACTCGGCATACGTGGTAGGAGCAATACAGGTAGAGCTCAGTCAGTGGATCAGAGCAGGATTTTTGACAGCAGCAAAAACCCCAATCAAACATGAGAAAGACATCAAGAGACTGGTAGAAGCCCTAATGAAACCAACAGAGGTAGCAGTAATAAAGTGCAGAGGTCACGACAAAACTGAAACAATGATAGCAAAATGAAATCAGGAGGCAGACTCTGCAGCTAAAAGGGCAGCAGGTTACACAGCCCAATACATGATGATGCAGGTGGGAAAAACGGTGTATGATTTACTACCTGCCTGCGATGTAAATATGTTAATAAAGGAACAACAGAAAGCCTCTCCTCAAGAGTTCACAGTTTGGAAAGAGAGAGGGGCAACGGAATCCAAAGGAGTGTGGAGGTCGCCGGACGGCCGACCTGTGTTACCCCCAGGGTGGACGGCTTCCGTGTTACAGGAGGCACACGGGCTGACACATTGTGGAAAGGCACAGATGCAGAGACATCTGACCCATTGGTGGCATCCATTTTTGCCCGCAATGATTGTGATTCCCTGATATGTTCCCATATCAGGGAATGTAAAATATGTACAGAATACAATATCAAGGCTACAGTGAAGCCACACGAGGGAAAATTTCCTTTGCCAAAAATGCCAGGTCAAGAAATCATAATTGATTACACTGACATGTTGGAAAGGGTAAATGGGTATAGGTACCTCTTGGTCACCATGGATGCATACACTGGCTGGCCAGAAGCAGTACCTGCTAAAAAGGAAGATGCCAAAACGGTAATCAAATTCCTAATCAACCAATACATACCAACGCATGGGTTTCCAAAAAGAATCAGGTCAGATAATGGCACACATTTTAAGAACAAAGACCTGCAGGCAGTAGAAGCGGCCCTAGGACTGAAACATGTGTTTGGAACAGTGTATCACCCCCAATCACAGGGAAAGGTAGAGAGAATGAATCAGTCCATTAAAGAAAAAATAGGAAAAGTGTGTGCTCAAACAAAAATGAGTTGGGTGGATGCCCTACCCCTAGCTCTAATGTCAATTAGGAGCTCAGTAAACTCCATCACAGGTTTCACTCCATATGAGTTGACAACAGGGCAGCAGTTCCCGGGACCGGGAGCTGGAATCCCAACCACGGAAAAGGAAAGAGATCCGCTGAAGTACAAACTTTACTATGACCAACTAACAGCTTTGGTGTCAGCTTTCTCAAAACAGGTTGCAGCAGCAGAGGGGAACCTAGAGGGACAGACACCGCCCACCACAGACTGGGTTCTACTGAAGGTGATCAAGAGGAAGTGGTCGGAGCCAAGGTGGACAGGGCCATACAAGGTGGTTGAGAGGACATCACACGCGGTTCGACTGCAGGGCAAAGGAGACAGCTGGTACCACTGGAGCCAGTGTGCAGCAGCGGATTCACCCGCTAGGACACGGGAACAGATAAGAAACACCACAGTTGACTCTGAATAAGTGTAAAGACACAAGCCACTATCTGTGGCAACAGTTATTATAGCTATCACTTTTGGATAAGATTTATAGTAACCGGCTTTGCATATACTCAGGCAAGCCACAATATACTCAAGATTGGAATGAAGAATTTTGCCAGTTGCGAAAAGAATGTTCTGATGTTGCTATAGAAGGTCAAAAGCTCTCCCAGAAAAGGTTTTTTCTAGGATACAAGGAACTGATAACCAGAACACAAGAAGGTTTTGCTTGTTAATAATTTTTTTTTTTGCTATATGTGTATTAAGATGTTTGAGGGAACGAGAAAACCCCACAGAGCCAAATGGTGGCGGTGGGGAGTGAGCGGGATCATTTCTATAGTAATAGTTACTCCAGTATTGATGTGGGAATCAGCCATCAGAGACAGACACACAGATCAAAACCAACACCACAACAGAACAAAGAGGGAAGGCCAAGGCCAACCAGATTACTGCATTAAAACATATGGAGGTATAGACGTAGACTACGCTCTGGGAACGAACGTGACATTTCAATTTGATTTATGCCATGTTATTAATTGTGGGAAACACCAGGAGATGTGGAGAAGATATGATTTATACCTGTGCGGAAGTCCAGAAACTCACTCCAGTTGTCTAAGGCAGGGGGATCCGCCTAAGAACTCCGGCATGGGCAGTTTGTGTGCCGGATGGGATTTGATTTGGCAGTATACTGGTCCATGGATCCCTATCAAAACCGTGGTCAAAAATCCAGATACAGTTAATAAGATTAGTTTCATACGCGGCCAACTACGACATAGGTCGGGTGGGGTTAATCCCCTGTTGTTGACAATACACGACCTGTGGGATGATCCATTTATGACAGGCCAGAAAAAGGCATTCTATATGGTTGTGGGAGCATATCAACAAGGCACGGACACCATGGGCCTCGTTAAGGTGAATTTGTTAACACCTCCATCCCCCAAGAAAACAGACGCCTCGCTTAGCACATTCGAAACTAAACCTAGACCGAACAAGGACGTTATCACCATAGATTACAATAAATTAACGAGAGGCGATATTGTCAAATTGGGTACTGGATATGGGGACAAAAACCTGTGGTTAGATTGGATGGCAGCTACAGCTGCCTTCATGAACATGAGTAATTGTATTGCATGTTCTTCAGCCAGGCCAACTCTTTTCACCGCCCCAGCACCTCTATTTCCCGATACAGATCCTATAGGATTTCATTGCATGATGGCCCTAACTATGCAAGCCAACCCCCCTAACTGTACTACTCTCAGCTCTATTTTTCCACCCATTAAAAACTCCACGGTGCCGCCGGCGTTCACCCCGAGAGCTAATAACTATACGTGTTTTTCTAGGAGCTCCAGCTCCGGTATGAAGATGGGACACATGCCTGACGGCTGGTGCAAATACACACTTGATGTCAACAGTTGGTCGGTCCCTAGCTTTATGGTGTGGGGAAGGGCTGACCTGTTTTGGTATTGCGGGGACAGGACTCTACATATCAGCCTGCCAGCAGACTGGTCTGGAACGTGTGCAATGGTCAGGTTGGTTCTACCCCTGTTTTTGCTAGGGCCACGCCAACAGGCAAATTTCACATATACCCGCCACAGGAGAAACACATTTGAGGTTGGGTATGGCTCTCCCACATACATAGATGCCATAGGCGTTCCCAGGGGAGTTTCAGATGAGTATAAGTTGGTAAATCAAGTGGCAGCAGGATTTGAGAACATCCCAATCATTAGTGCGCTATTTCCAGTCACTCCCAATAAGAATGTGGATAGAATTAATTATATCCATTATAACGTCCTGAGGCTCGCCAATAAAACCAGGGACGCTGCAGCAGGCTTATCTGAACAATTAGCTGCCACCTTGTTGATGACAGTTCAAAACAGAATGGCCCTCGACATGTTATTAGCTGAAAAAGGGGGTGTTTGCTCTATGTTTGACGATCAATGCTGCACGTTCATCCCCAACAACACTGCTCCAGACGGCTCGGTAACTAGAGCCCTAAAAGGACTTAGGACCCTGTCAGAGGAGATGCATGACCACTCAGGTATAAACGACCCACTGGGAAGAATTTTTGAACAGTGGTTTGGGAGGTGGAAAGGTGTGATGGTGTCTGTGTTTCTGTCCCTGGTAGGCATGATGACTGCACTTGTGTTGTGTGGATGCTGTTGTATTCCCTGTATCAGATCTCTGTTTGAAAGGTTGATCGTCACTGCCATCGAAAAGAAGAGTCCCTCATCGATCTATCAGATGGCTCAAGTCAAGACGGAGACGGTGGCTCTGATGGAGGACGGAGGGTGTGAAGAACTGGGCAGTGACACAGAGGCTGAATGTGATGTTTGAATCCGATTGGTTGGTTGATCTCATTTATATGAGACCAAAAAGGGGAACTTGTAGATAAATGTAATGGTGTGATGTTTAATAATGATGATTACAACGTATTAATTGGAATAAGGGATATAAGGATATATTAATCATTGGGAAAACATATGCTTGAGGAACAGGGCTTGTTACAAGGACATGAGGGTCTATAGTGGCAGTGGAAAAGTACTGAGTATGTTAGCAGACAGAGGAATGCAGAGTAAATTAGGTGTGAGGGTCACTGACCTTAAATAAGGTTAGCGACTCTGAATAACAAAGGGAGCAATAAGGGTGTTGTGGTCAAGGGGGAGTAGAGACAAGATGTCTATCTCCATGGAAGGTGTGAGGGTCGCTGACCTTGCATAGGGTTGGCGACTCTGAATGGGAAGGGGAACAATGGAAGTGTTGTGGTCAAGGGGGGAGTGGAGACGAGATGTGCTGTGATTTGTGGTTTCAGAGATAGGAACAGGATTTTACGACGGCAGCTGCAACAAGGAGGTCACAGCAGATGGAGAAGAAGATTACCTGGAGTCCGGATATCAGTGAGGCGGAAACGGAGTCAGATGAACGGACCAATCAGAAAGAAGATGAGGCGGAAACGGAGTCAGATGAACGGACCAATCAGAAAGAAGACCACACATCCATATTCAGTCAACACTTTGTATAGTATAAAGACTGGGTCAGGGAAAGGAGAGAGAGTCAGACTTCGTGAACTGACACAATCTGTTGTTTGTCAGGGATAGGAAGATCTAGACCCAGAGCTCTGTATGCTTTATCCATTTACTGCTAAATAAAACGGATGGTTTTGAGACCGAACATCTTCTCCTATTGCTTTATCAACAAACACGCAGGACTACGCTCTCACAAAGATGAAGATGAGTTGGTAGAGTGAGCTGAAGTCCAACACTATTCAGCTCTTGGCATTGCAGGGCTTGGTGATGGTACGAGAGGGGGTCACTTAGTTTTACATGTGTCCAAAAGTTAATTGCTCTTGTTTGTAGGATGTGTAGTGCTAGTGGGTATTAGTCTAATTCTGCCCTGCATGCATTGTTTGCAGCTTTCCTCTGGACATGTAGGAGGATCTTACAAAACTCTGCATGCGGGGTCTCAGTGGGGTGTTTATCCCATTGAATAAAGTCTTGTTGTGTAAGTGGACCCACACCTCACTGCCATAGAGTGCAACTGGTTCAATAACACACTCAATTAATTTTAACCAAATTCGAACTGGTATTTCTGTTTGTATATTGTTTTATGCAGTAGAAAGCCTGGCGTGCTGTCCCTCTCACCTCATGAACTGCTTTGTTAAAAAAGTCCAGTTGATCTTAGTTTTAATCCTAGATAGCTGCAGTACTCTACATGTTTTGTACCAATTGAGAATTTAGGTAAAATGTCCTGAGATCTGGATCTTTTTTGGAATATCATTATTTTGGTCTTTTGGGGATTTACTGTCAGGGCCCAGGTCTAACAGTAATGTTCTAGCAGAACCAAGCTCTGCTGTAGGCCATCTGCTGTGGGGGACAGCAGAACCAGGTCATCTGCAAAGAGTAGGCATTTCACCTCCTGATGGTGGCGACTTACTCTGGGGACAGAGGACTTTTCTAGTATAGTAGTCAATTCATTATTATCATTAATAATTAATTAATAATTAATTCCAAGTCATTATTATTATTATTTATCATTATCTTTCACTGTAACGTTCTTGTTAAAGTCTTGCCAGTCTGATGACTGTTTCATCTGAAGCTGGGAAGGCTTTTTTTTATTTATTTTTTTAGGTAAAGCTTACATCCTATACATATATATACACACACACACACACACACACACACACGCACACACACACACACACACATATAACTTGCCCGTGTGTGTGTGCACGTGTGTAAATATTTGTCGTCCTTTGTGTGTGTGTCTCTGTTCAGGGGGCTATTCACTTGTTGAAAGATGGAGTCTTCTGGCCTTGCCAGCTGGCGTGTCTGTGTGTGTCTGTGTGTGTGTTATGTAATGGCAGGCGTTATGTAATGGTCCCCCAGCTGACTTCAGAAACTCAGGTTTTGTTGACTCTCAAATCTAACTCAAAACTCTTTTCTCATAAGCTTTCAAGGAGTTAAGAAGTTTGTTTTTTTTGCTGCTTTATTAATCATCTTCCTTCTGAGCCTTGCCAAAATTATCCTCTTTTGGGAGGCTCTCAGTCTTCATGTATTTATGACTCTAGGTCCTAGTCTGGGTCTTGTTCTGCCGACGAGAACGTTCCCAAACCCTCTCTGGAAGCATACGACATTCAAACCTTCTGTTTCTGTCTCTGACAACTATCACATGAGTGCCCATGTTGTGTGCATGTCTCTCTCCCTCTCCCTCCCCCCTCTCACTCGTGCCCCCTTTCTCTCCCTCTCCTCCTCTCTCCCCCTCTGCCTCTCTCTCTCTCCCTCTCAAATTCAAACACAAATAGCTTTATTGGCATGAACAGAAAATATGCCATTGCCAAAGCAGTTTGCAAAAGACTAAAACATGGCATCACATATTAAACACACATCAAATTCACATTACATCACAAATTAATACATAGGTGTCATCACATAAGCATGCTCCATATCTTTGCCCACCGAAGCAGTCAATCCCTTTTTACCTCACTGCCATACAGTACAGTGCAACAAATGCCACACAGTTCAATGCAGTGACTCAGCAGCATATATCTTGGGGATCTCACAGTGGTTGTGAGTCCCGCAGGCTGTGGCAGGTAGATACATGTTTAGCTGCCAGAGGAGCTGTTGTTTCTTCACCCAGGAGAACTGCCAGTTTCTCCTCTGGGCTTAACAGTAGGAAGTTTGGTGTTTTCATGGCTATTTCCCTGAAGTGGAAGTGTCTTACTGAAGAGAACTTCTCACAGTGGAGGAGGAGGTGCATCTCTGTTTCTACCTCCCCTGTTGTGCAGTGACCACATATACACTCCTCTCTGGGTAGCCATGTTTATCTGTGTCTTCCTGTTTCTATAGCCAACTGGTGGTCACTGAGCCTGTGTGTGGTCAGGATCCGTCTCCGCTTCGTATCCCTGACAGAGTGGAGGTACTCGGCCAGTCTATGTTCTCTGTTTAGGGTCAAACAACAGTTTAGTCTACTCTGATTTTTAGTTTCATTTCTCCAATGTTCCAAATATAGATCTTTTGACTGATTCATAATTTGTTTTATTCTGCTGTGTTTTGAGGCAGTGCTGATGGGAGCCTGGTTGGTTAGTTTCACCATCAGCTGACTGAAGGGACTGTTCTCAGGGTTCAGCTCTTGGGTTTTTAATGCCTTGAATGGAAGGGTGTCTTTTGGGCTTGAATTTAGATGCATCCAAAATGTTATGGCCCGTTTTTGGATGTTTAACAGTAATGGGAAACGCCCCAGTTCTGCTCGGCAGGCGTTATTTGGTGTCTTCCTTTGAAAATGTAAATTTTTTTTTGTAGAATTCAATGTGGAGGGCCTCTATCAGGTGTTTGTCCCATGAGCTATGCTCCAATCCACTGAGCGGGCCCCAGACCTCACTTCCTTACAAAGCTATGGGTAAAATAACATAATCAAATGTTTTTGTCTAGACTCTAACTGGAATCTTAATGTTTAATAATTTGGTTTTTAATGCATACATTGCCCTGCATGCTTTTTCTTTGAGTGCATGTATTGCCATATTGAAACTTCCTAATGCAGATATGGACAGACCAAGGTACGTATAGTTTTTTGTGTTATTCAAAGTAAAGTGGTATTTGTTTTCAAGGCATCTGGGGTTTTTTTCTGAAAGATCATGATTTGGGCTTTCTTAAAGTTTACATCCAATGCCCAGTTTTGGCAGTATTTTCCTAGGATGGACAGGTTATGCTGAAGACCGTCACTGGTTGGGGACAACAGAATAAGGTCATCTGCATAAAGCAGGTATTTAATCTCTGCATCATAGAGTATGAGGCATGGAGCTGCTGGACGGTCCAGCTGGTCTATAAGTTCATTTTTGTACAGGCTGAATAACATTGGACTTAAACAGCATCCCTGCTTCACACCACATTCTTGGGTAAAATACTCTGTTCTTTGATCTCCAATTTTCACAGCACACTGGTTGTGTCTGTACATACATTTTATAAGCTCATAAACCTTACCCCCTTGTCCACTTTGAAGGATTTTGTAGAAAAGTCCTTCATGCCAGATGGAATCAAAGGCTTTTTTTTAAAATCTATGAAACAAGCAAATATTTTCCCTCCCTTTTTTGGTGGACATGTTTATTAATTAAAGTGTGTAAGGTGTATATATGATCAGAGGTTCTGTATTTTGGGAGAAAGCCAATTTGACATTTACTAAGTATGTTTTTTTTCTTGAATAAAGGCTAGTATCCTGGAATTCAGGACACTACAAAATATTTTCCCAAGGTTGCTGCTGACACAGATCCCTCTATAGTTATCAGGATCTAATTTGCTTCCATTTTTTATAGATTGGGGTGATCAGCCCCTGGTTCCAGACATCAGGAAAGCAGCCGGCAGTCAGTATCATGTTGAACAGCTTAACGATGACATTTTGTAACTCAGGGGTACTGTTCTTCGGCATTTCATTTTTGATGCCATCCATGCCAAAGGCTTTTTTTAAATTAAGTCTTCAGTATGTCTGTTAACTCTTTTAGTGTAATTGGGTAGTCTAATGGATTTCAATTATTCCTGATGGCAGATTCAAGGTTGTCTAACTTTGTTTTAATTACAGTTTGTATAACCTCTCTCTCCTCTTTCTCCCCTCTCTTTCTCGCTCGCTCTCTCTCATTCACAGAGGTTTCTTCTGCTATGGACTGCCTGATGAAAACTCAATCAGCCCCCCCCCCCCCCCCTGGTCTGTCCAATGACTTTGGAATCTAAGATCCCGTGTGTGCTGCATCCTGACTTCCCTTGATCCCATCGTAATTGTTTTTGCATCATTTGTTTCAGCAATTGCTAATTTGCGTCACTCCAGGCACTCCTCTCATCTTCTTTCTCCCTCTGTGGGAATGCTGTGTGGGAGTCTGCCTCCTGTGTGCATGTGACGTCTTTCCTCTCTACAGGGCTCCATTGAGCGCAGCTGCTTTTGTGCTGCAGGATCCCGCTAGCTCGTGACTGCATCTGTGGGGTTGCCTGACATTGTCTCAGGCGGTCTCAGATTCACTCCATATGCCCACTGTCTCCTTACAGTTTGTATAACCTAATACAATTAAATCTGCTTTGCTATATTCTATGTACTGACTTTATATCATTCTACCTCGCTCTGTTTGTAATCTCTAGGTGTACATTGTAATCTCTAGGTGTACACTGTAATCTCTACATAATCTCTCGGTGTACACTGTAATCTCTAGGTGTACATTGTAATCTCTAGATGTATATTACAATTTCTATGTAATCTCTAGGTGTACACTGCAATCTCTAGGTGTACACTGTAATCTCTGGGTGTACATTGTAACCTCTGGGTGTACACTGTAATCTCGAGGTATCCATTGTAATCTCTAGGTGTACATTGTAATCTCTAGGTGTACATTGTAATCTCTACGTAATCTCTCGGTGTACACTGTAATCTCTAGGTGTACACTGTACTTTCTATTTAATCTCTAGGTGTACATTGTAATCTCTAGGTGTACACTGTAATCTCTATGTAATGTCTAGGTGTACATTACAATCTCTATGTAATCTCTAGGTGTACACTGTAATCTCTAGGTGTACATTGTAAACTCTACGTGTACATTGTAATTCTGTTACTCTTGTCTGCTCTGTGCATTCGACACCTATTGCATGTTTATCCATCCCGGAAGAGGGTCCCTCCTCTGTTGCTCTTCCTGAGGCTTCTCCCATAATTCTCCTGATAAGGCTTTTCTTGTTTTAAGTTTTTCCTCATCCAAGTCAAGATGTCTAAGGATAGGGAGTGTCAGATATTGCACTGATTTTAAAGCCCTTTGGGAACACTTTGTGATTTTTGGGCTGTGCAAATAAACTTGACTTGAAATGGGACCATAGGCCCATGCTGAGTGGACACAAATAAAGAGATGTTCCCTCCCTCCAGAAGAAAAGATGTACTGTGTAGGTCAATCCCTTTGTGTGTGTGTGTGTGTGTGTGTGTGTGTGTGTGTGTGTGTGTGTGTGTGTGTGTGTGTGTGTGTGTGTGTGTGCGCGCAAGTGTGTAGCCCAACCCACTGTTATGAAACACCTCCCCTGGGTCCTTTGAGGAGAGTGGCAGGATCTCTTGTGTTTGTGTCTTTCTAACCATGGCTGCACAGCTGGTTGTTGCTCTGCTGGCTCTCACCTCCCTGGGTGCTGCATCTGAACCGAACTGCGAGGAGCTGGTTAAACCCTTGGTACTGGACAGCCACAGTCCCGTAAGTATATGAGCGGTGCTGGTTGTTCTCAGATGGATGTGTGGAGGTTATTAAGTGGAATGGTTAACAGTGCAGTGGAAAGATTGGGCTTAATATACATGCATTAATGTTGTTTGTTTTCTTCTGCTTTCCGGTGCAACCGTCAATTAGATATATCCAGTGATATGAACTCAGTAGGGATTGGAAAGGCTCTTTAATGAGCGTTAATATCTTTTAAAAAAAGGATGTATGAGAAAGGAGATCTTGTGCGAGAGCTGCATCTAAATAGTCACAGTAGAGAGATATGCATGCTTAGCTGTGGAGCATGTTGGTCTGATAAAATGTTTTACCTTAAGAATAGTGGTCCTCAGTAATGTGCCATGGATGATATGCAGATTTTCTTTCCAAATCAACACCACACTAGCTTATTTCACTCATTTGCACAACTTCAACCGCAGGACAGGGGAGGACTAACCAGTGAGATCAGCGTCCCTCCTGGATATACTATAATCGAGGACCACTGCTGAAGAACAATACTTTTTTTGTTATTAAGTGTAACTGACACCAGTAAATCACTGGCATATGACATCATCTTGATAGTGCAAATGGGGTATATTTTAAGATACGTCAACAACGCTTGAGGTACCAATTGCACATATCTTTTAAGCAGATTATGGACACAAATGTCAATATTACATACGTACCTAAAGCTTCACACTGCAATGATTGATAGAGGGTTGCAAAGGTCAAATCACTTGTACAAGAGTAAAGTGCTCTTTTCTCTATGTGTGACCAGCAGATTTATGGAAAATGGGTGCTCCAGGTAGGTTCGTGGGACCAGCCCAGCCTGAAAAGCGACTTGGTGTCAGTGAAGAGCTCCTGGGTGGAGCAGTCCCCCTCCTCTGACAGCGGAGTCATGACAATCTACTGGGCAGACCGCCTGTAAGAGCTTAGCTGATTAGGAATGATCAAATGGTCGGTGGTGGGAGCAGAGGCGGATTAGGATAAAATGGGCCCCTGGCACAGACATATAAAAGCCCCCCCCCTCCCCGGCAGGGCAGATACACTGACTTGCAGCCAACAGCACAATAATTAAATTCACCTGTACCTCAACAGGATTTACAGTGCACACTCACAGCATATTAACTAAGACATATATCCACTGCAGTTTCCTTCAGTTTCTCAGTAGGAGTTTTGGGGCTCTGTTATTGATATGAACCACTGAGCCCTTTGACTATGCGACAAGAAATGCAAAGATAATAACAGCGACTTCACAAAGGGGCTCAGGCTTAGGGGTCGTTCGGTAATCCATCCATGGGTGGAAGTTAAATTGGTGATGTTTTTATAATTTGATTTTTGGGGCCAAAATGGAGGTGGGGAGTATGTATATCACAATAATTGACCTCCCACATTTTTGTAAAAAACTTTTTAAGTTTACAAACTTTTACATCCAATGCTGGTGCTGATTATTATTGTTGCTGCTGTTTTTTTAAGAAATGAGGACAAATGCCTTCAAGGAGTTGCTAATGCCACCATCTCAGGAATGACCAGGCACACCACCTGTATGTAACACACCACCTGCATGTAACAAGACATGCTGTATAGTCATTTTTTTTTAAACTGTGATTTTATATCTCTCTGCACTGTACAATACTATTCGGTTGATTGTTTCAATGCAGCAGACAAACTGTGTGCATTTGATGGAAAACGTTTATTTATTAATCCACAAGGCCCCAAATATCTGGACATTGTCTGCTTTTGGGTGATTTTGGTTTTTCGGTTGTTACCATGCCTAGTTCAAATAAATCTTGACAAACACAGCCAATCAAAAAACATGACAGAAGAATGGCTATGTTTAGTGAAATCATAGTGTGTGTGTGTGTGTGTGTGTGTGTGTGTGTGTGTGTGTGTGTGTGTGTGTGTGTGTGTGTGTGTGTGTGTGTGTGTCCATACCTTTACTCAAAACGTGGCTTTGGGATGGTGGACGCATTAGTCTGACTGCCTCATTCTCATGTTTCATAGTTAACATCAATGGTCACACTTCATATCATGATGGCAAATATTATGAGACCTGCTCCGAGTGCCTGCTGTCAGAGGACACCACCCTCCTTCCTGACGGACAGACAAAGGGACGGTACCTCTTCCTCTTTAGTAAGTCTCATAAATTTAACCTTAATCGTTAACTTGTGTATGTTCATTCTTCTATTCTCTATTCCATTACAAGATATCATGTTGACATGAATACTTTTCAAAGCTGAAAATCATCATTTTCATTTCACACCTGCAGGCTTTACTTTCTTTCTTTCTTTCTTTAAACATTACAACGACGTTGTACTGTTGGGCTGATGTGGGCAGAGCGAGTTAGCAGCATGTGGCTAGTTAGCTAGAGCTCCGCAAGAGAGCTAGCAGCAAGTAGCTAGTTAGCAAGAGCCCTGCGAGAGAGCCAGCAGAAAGTGGCTAGTTAGCAAGAGCCCCGGGAGAGAGCTAGCAGCATGTGGGTAGTTAGCAAGAACCCCGGGATAGAGCTAGCAGCAAGTGGCTAGTAAGTAAGAGCCCCGCGAGAGAGCTAGCAGCAAGTGGCTAGTTAGCGAGAACCCCGCGAGAGAGCTAGCAGCAAGTGGCTAGTTAACAAGAGCACCGGGAGAGAGCTAGCAGCATGTGGCTAGTTAGCAAGAGCCCCGGGAGAGAGCTAGCAGCAAGTGGGTAGTTAGCAAGAACCCCGGGAGAGAGCTAGCAGCAAGTGGCTAGTTAGCAAGAACCCCGCGAGAGAGCTAGCAGCAAGTGGCTAGTTAGCAAGAGCCCCGGGAGAGAGCTAGCAGCAAGTGGCTAGTTAACAAGAGCACCGGGAGAGAGCTAGCAGCAAGTGGCTAGTTAACAAGAGCACCGGGAGAGAGCTAGCAGCATGTGGCTAGTTAGCAAGAGCACCGGGAGAGAGCTAGCAGCAAGTGGCTAGTTAGCAAGAGCCCCGGAGAGAGCTAGCAGCAAGTGGCTAGTTAGCAAGAGCCCCGGGAGAGAGCTAGCAGCATGTGGCTAGTTAGCAAGAGCCCCGGGAGAGAGCTAGCAGCAAGTGGCTAGTAAGTAAGAGCCCCGCGAGAGAGCTAGCAGCAAGTGGCTAATAAGTAAGAACCCCGCGAGAGAGCTAGCAGCAAGTGGCTAGTTAACAAGAGCACCGGGAGAGAGCTAGCAGCATGTGGCTAGTAAGCAAGAGCCCCGGGAGAGAGCTAGCAGCATGTGGGTAGTTAGCAAGAACCCCGGGAGAGAGCTAGCAGCAAGTGGCTCGTAAGCAAGAGCCCCGGGAGAGAGCTAGCAGCATGTGGGTAGTTAGCAAGAACCCCGCGAGAGAGCTAGCAGCAAGTGGCTAGTTAGCAAGAGCCCCGGGAGAGAGCTAGCAGCAAGTGGCTAGTTAACAAGAGCACCGGGAGAGAGCTAGCAGCATGTGGCTAGTTAACAAGAGCACCGGGAGAGAGCTAGCAGCAAGTGGCTAGTTAGCAAGAGCACCGGGAGAGAGCTAGCAGAATGTGGCTAGTTAGCAAGAGCCCCGGGAGAGAGCTAGCAGCAAGTGGTTAGTTAGCAAGAGCCCCGGGAGAGAGCTAGCAGCATGTGGCTAGTTAGCAAGAGCCCCGGGAGAGAGCTAGCAGCAAGTGGCTAGTTAGCAAGAGCCCCGGGAGAGAGCTAGCAGCAAGTGGGTAGTTAGCAAGAGCCCCGGGAGAGAGTCGACGGACAACGAGATGGGGATTTCCACACTGCTACTTTATTCTATCATACATAACATCGATCATACAATGCCAGGTCTCCACAGCACTGTATTCACCGATCACACATGAATAGTATACATCAAATCAAATCAAATCAATTTTATTTGTATAGCCCAATATCACAAATTACAAATTTGCTTCAGTGGGCTTAACAGCAACACAACATCCTGTATTTGGACCCTCTCATCGGATAAGGACCAACTCCCAAAAAAACAACACATAACACATAAAATTCATAAGCTGAACCAACCTGTTACGGTGAGAGCTCGTTCTTGTGGACGTCGGTGGGAGCAGCGCTGAGAACGGCTCTACTCTAGTGCGTCACAACAAAACAAAAAGAAGAGCCCCCTGTGGCACTATTTGGCATTGCATTTATATTTACCGGGCTGTTACATCGTCACCAGTGTCGTGAAGGTTACTTTGAAATGTAAGATTACGATTCACCCTGTTAAAAATGTAATAAGTAATGTAGCTGTTTTAATTACAAGTTACATTTGATTACTTTTGATTACTTTTCTAGCAAGTGTTTTAAACTGGGCAATAAAGCTGGAAAGTCCTAAAAACATCAATTTAAACCAGGCAGTGTAAACCTCACAACCGTACTCAACACTTATTACTGTCAAACTTTTATGATGTTTTCAGCCTAACTTGGATTAAAATTGGAATTTTTTGATTGTAAAGTGCAACCACCAAAACAAATAAGCTTTTTACTGAAAATAATATATTCAGATGAACCCCTTTATCACCTACATTTCGATTTAATTACATATTTTACCAGTAACTGTAATGGATTACAATTGTTTTGTAATACATGTAACTAGTTACTCCCCAACACGGGCCATCACTGATGATTACTTTACCTTTTTACTTTTGTCCTTCCTTCTCTGTCTTCCTCTTCCCTCCTTAAAGCCAGAACAGGAAATCTGGAGCCCTCTGAATTAGAGACCTTTAAAAAGCAGGCGGAATGTCTCGGATTCCTCCCTGAATATCACTTCGGAAGCACAGGTCAGACAAAGGCAGAAAGCTGCACATGTCCGACTCTTATCTGGTCAGTCAAAGCGCATGTTTGCTCTGATCACGTTGTTACTTCTGTCACAGCCGTATAATTATCTCCTTTATAGATCTATGTGCAGACGATAGGGTCACTGCAAGCCCCGCTGAAAACACGGAGGATGCTGGGACGACTCAGCCCACTGCGCTGTAAGCCAGAGACAACCGATGTCCTGTCCCTGGGTGGCCTCTTTGCATCGAAACGGATCCTAACAAATGCAATTAATAGTGCTGTGTTGTTTTTGTTGTTATCAGCTATGACCATTGGCAAAATATTGTGCTGTAACCACCGACTTGTGTAGTTGTTTGTTTTCAAGATTCAGTACACATTTTTTGAGATAATGACATAAAAACATTACATTGAAATGCGTAGCTTTGCTGTGAGTCACTGGCTCTTAAACTGTATTACATTTAAGGAGTTAAGGAAATTAAAGTGAATTTAAAAAATAACCCAAATGGTGTGTTTGGGGGGAAATGGCTGAAATGTCGACTTGATTGGTTCTGTCACACCGATCATTATGAAGGGTTAAAGCTGCGATCCGAAATGTTTGTTTTTTTGTTTTTTTGATTTACAGACAACTGTGGCGATACTGGTAAATACAGTGGTGTCTGACTGAAGCCGTCTTCCAGAGATGCATTCAAAATGAAACGGTCAGCAGTGCTGTTGTGACAGCGTCTGCCCCAGCAGCGAATAAAGAAACCATAGTTAAACCTGAGTTTTAGTAATTCATGCTGTACTATCTGTTGCTAAAGGTCCTGCTCAAGCATTGCCTGCCACACATCTGCTTGTTAGCCTCATCATCAACCTCACTTCTTCAACCTTGCTGCCACCTGCCGTATTCCTCTGCATTTGGCCTCCATGGTGATGAAGTAACACGTTACGCATCGCAGCCTGCTGGAACCGTTAACACGAGGGATGTGTATTGACAAGCATGTGGTGATACACCAAGTATCACGATACAGAGGTTACAATTCAATATACCAGGGGTTTTCAAAGTGTGAGGCGCGCCTCCCCTGGGGGGGGCGCCAGAGAGCTTCAGGGGAGGCGCAGCGTGAGAAAAAAAACGTGAAGATAAAGTAACCGTAAACATCTAGCTAAATTTAGTTAACTTCAGCAATGCTTGGAGCAAAATGGATGGATTTTTAGTAACATTACCTACAGTGAGAAAGGAGACAGCGTCTGGGGCGAGCAGAACACGGAGGAAGTAGGACCAGGATTATCTAAAGTTTGGATTTTCATGTATTGGTCCTGATGACGCCCCACTGCCGCAGTGTGTTATCTGCCGTTAAAGAGGTGCTAGCTAACGACAGTATGAGACCTTGTAAACTCCGGCGTCGTATTGATACCAAACACCCAAGTTTGGTGACCAAGCCACAGGAGTTGTCTGACAGGAAGCTTAATAGTGAGGGAAAGTTGGGAAAATCTGGGAAGTAAAGCATTACCAAGAAATTTCTTCATGAATGGGTTCATAGAGGTGTGTAATAACATGTATTAAAATGTTGAAATTCAACTCCAGGGGGAAACCCTGAAAAAACCTGATCAAAGTTGGGGTATTGACACCAGTATTAAAAAAATCAACTTCCGGTTTAGGAAAAAAGGCTACCAAAACATTTTTGTACATAATTTTCTGAACAAAAAAGTCTCTTGGGGTAAGTCTCTAACTCACTCGTGTGATTTTTTATGATTTTTAAAAGATTTTTTATTTTTTATTCTTTTTATTTTTTTATCCCGTTCTTAAGACCCTTTCCATCCACCCCCTCCCAGTGAGAGACCCTTGTTCTTTAATTCATCTATTCTTTTATTTTTATTTTTTGTTTTGAAAATATTGTAGTAAAGTAGAGAGGAAGTGGGGGAGTCCGGGTGAGAGTGATTTTTTGAAAAAGATTTAGATAAATCATTTTTTATCATAACAAATCACAGCAGTGCTGTAGAGACTTACTTTTTTTCATGATTCTGAGTTTATTGCTCTAGATCTACTCCTTAGTGGAATAACTGCCATGCCAACTTTTGCATATATTTTTTTTTGCATTTATTACAGTAGTTGCAATAGTCAGAGAAAATCCATGTCAAATGCTTCACAACTCAATGTCTGAGTCTTCTTCAAGACCATCATGAATACCATTCTTGCATGTAATGCCTTTACAAACTCCACATGCTGAGATGCACTTGACACCATTCTTCTTGCAGCTGCATCGCCTGTTGCTGCAATCTCCATTACAATTACAGCTTGTGAACTGGAGGAGCTCCTCAGGAGCCATTGGGTCTAGTGTTGGAACTGGCTCATAACCATGAACACCGAATGTCCATCCGTAGTCACTGGGGTCCAGAGACATGCTCTGTAGAAGAATCCAGTCCCGGGTCTGTAGGTAGGCACGGAGAGAATGCTGTGCAGCCGCACCCTCTATTGGAGGTAAACTCTCTGGTTTGATCAGCCCAGCCGCTGCCTTCCGTGAGAACATGGTGTACCGAATTTCACCCAGAGTAGTACCTGGTCCATTGTAAATATATTGGAAGATCGCAGTTCCAGCCTGAACCACTGCACCCTTGGTAGCATGAATGTCCATGAAGATGTCCATATGTTTATCAATGTCCCCTGCACAAAACCTGAAAAAGTGCATTTCAAGGTTTTTAAAAGATATTTCAATATACAAATATTTCACTAAAATACAATTACTTTTATTATTATAGGCCTACTATTATTACCTGTCAAACAGAGTTGTTTTCCCATGGCCAGAAATAGCAGAAACTGTATCACACCCAGTGAACGCATGACAAAAGAGCAGGTAGCGTCTCTTTTTTCTGAGAGAGCTTCCCGGATCTTCCTGACATCATAAGAGCCCTTGGATGTGGTTAAGAAGAGTGGGTGGTTGGTGCTCAAGCTATGGTGCACCAGCATTACCAGCACGTCTGCGTCTTCTGCTCGCAACTGTAAAGAGAACATGTGAAAATATTTAAAAAAATCAAAACTCTTATTTTAAAGTAGTTAAGCAAATGAAAGTTAAATATCTACACAAACTACTGACCTCAACAGAGCCATCTTTAGCAGCAACCAATGCCTCTCTCACAATCGAAGTGTCAGCATCATTGTCAGTCTGCTCCACAGTGATGTTAAGTTTTCTGAACGTTGAGGAGAGGAGGTGAATGAATTCACTTTTGTTATGGATGTTGTCCAAGAACTTTGCTCTTGGTGTCCAGTGCATCATATCTGGTTGAATCTGGAGATCACAGCATGATTTCTTGCTACGTCGGATGTGGTCATGATCTTTTGGTGATCTGTTATAGCCATCAAAGACCACAATGATCCTTTGAGAGTTATAGCCAAGACGCTGCACGTACCTTAGGTAACTGTTGGCAATCTCCTGCCAAGTCTGGCCTTGTTCCTACTTCACCATGTAGAGAAGCCATCCTTCCATCAACCACCAAAGTGGAACAGGGTTGGTTAGTGAGTTCAAGTGGATCAGTCAACTCCTTCAGGCTAGTTTTGGAAAACCCTGCCTTGTTTGCCTTGTTCATTTTGTGATCTTTGTTGCTGAAAAGGGACAATGGGACGGGAGTTAGCTCATACTCCAAGCTTGTCTCAACTGTCATATCCCGTTGAGCAAAAATGATCAGTCGGTTGAACAACTTGAGTGAGTCAAGATGAATCTTCTTCTCGTTGATCTTTCTGAGTGATGACAGGGCTTGTACATTTGACTTCACCTCCATGGTTGATGTTGCTGACTGTCCATGCAGCTTTATCTGCATCTCTCTACCTACTTCAGCTGCTCTCTCCGCATTGACTGAGTCATCCCCCGTGCTTGTGAATCCTGTAGAGAAAGATACAAGCATATTCTTGTCTCGATCGTGGTCGAATGGGTTGTTCTCTTCAAACCATTGAATGAAACGGGGTGTTTCCACTGACAGAGACAATGTTTAAATCTATATTGTCCCCAATGAACTGAGTGACTGCATTGTTTGCATCCGCAACCTCCATGGAGACCACCTGATTGTCACTTTCACTGGCGGTCGGAACCGTTGGATCCTCAAGTGCGGCATCAATCGCAGCCTCATCATTGATCTGGTCATCAGTTTCTTCTACAATGGTATCAAGTGTGCCAGATGTATCTGGGATGCCATCTCCATTCCTGTCATTGAGGAAGCAGTATTTGTAGTTTTGTGTCTCTGAGTAAGACTCAGTGTATCCTAGCCGGTGTAACTTGTCGATCATCCATTTTGACCCAAATCTATGATCAAATTGTATGGCAAGCCCCATTTGGTATGGCAATACTCTTGATCGATGCCGACGAGCCTTGATAAAGTTCTGCCCCCAAACAGCTACTCTTTCATCGGTCTTTACTATTGGTCTCAAGAACATCTGGAGGCTCTCAGGAACAAGTGCCAACTGACTCTGGATATCAGCCATACTGTATGCAGTGGGGTATGACTTTGGATCTAGATTAATCATGGCGATGTCGTTGCACATGAACTTTAGTGCTGTCGTTATGATTTGTGTCTTCTCATCTCCTTGCTTAAGATTAGCATGATGCTCTCGCAGAATATTGCTTGTGTTATCTTTGAGGCAGAGTACATCTGACCTTTTCGACTGTGATGTGAAGTACAGTGTGTCATGATATTTCTCTTGAAGTTTCATCCTTAACCATTTCTTTGAATAAGAGAGGCTCTTATCGGGTGACTGATCAAACTGCTGCATCTTTTCATGGACTTGGTCAAGCGTCATCACCCCATGCTCGAGTTCTGTGTCTAGCCATTCGAATAATTCAATAAAAACAACCTCTCGCTCATCATCTATTTTCTTTTGTCCTCTCTTCCTTGGTCCTTCATCTGCAGTCTTGGAGTGAGGCCTACCCTTTTCAAAAAGAAGTTTGCAGCGCAAATGATACAAGGCTTCTTCTGCTACTAAGTCATTGATCCCCTCCAGACGTCCAAGGACTTCTGTGCCCCAGTCATCTCCACGACTCCTTGCTATCTTCAGCAAGCTTGCCTTTAGTCTATCTGCAGTCACATTATCAGGCACTCTATATTTCTTTCTAGCATCTGCTGGTTTATGTTCATAGAGATGAGCGGGTTGGTTGCAGAGAATGCATACATTCTTGTACAGAAGCTGAACGGACCGTGAACTTGAAGAGGTGCATGCAGTTGATGCACTGAACTCAGAGCAAGTGCGCCTTCGCTTCAGCTTTGCTGTCTCTTCCTCTGCCTTTGATGCTTGAGCTGACGTCTTGGTGACCTTGACAAACTTGTTGTACAAATAATCTTTACACTTTATGTGGTATCTAAGTCTTCCTTCATTTTCATCCTTCTTCATACGCTCCAAAATTGTAGCATTTCCCATGGCTTCTGCATGTTTCAATAAAGTAGCGTAGCCTTTAGAAGTTCCTTGCAAAAGCCTCTCACCTGGCGTTTCCAGGCCTTCACAGAAGAAGCACTTGAGCAGAGGTGGGTTCACATCATCTTCCATATTAGCCTACTGAAGACCCATAGCATACACAAAGTAGAATAAAGACCGAATCGGTCATAGAGGCATAGTTTCTGAAATATTGTACTGAGGTGTAAAAGAATAGATTTGCTTAACCGTAACAATAAATTTAAAAAAAAATCTGAGGCAGTACAGGCTACACCACTTTAACCTAGCTAGGTAGTTAATGGAGCAGACAGCTAGCATTTATCTAAATAAATAAATCAGATGTAGGTTTTGGAGTATAGTACACACATGAGAGTCAGACAACTTATGACGACTATGAGCCAGCTAACAAGTATTGTTAAGCTAGTAATGACAACTTTTAGTGGAAGTTAACATTTACGTTAGCCGATCATATTACTTACTGTTAGCTAGCTAACAAGAACAAGCAAAGTTATACCTTTTATGTAACAAATGAGAATCATCAGTGTTGTGCAGAGAAACATTTCAGCTTGTTAGAAAAATTGTTGAGAATACGTACGTATCAGGTGTTGAAAGCAGTATATTCAGTCAGCCCGTGATCAACATGCCGGTTGCCCTCTACGGCATGGGAGGGGGGGGGGTGATGAGTGGGAAAGTGGATGTGAATGTTTTTCTACCAGGGTCTTGGTGAAAAATAAATGCTTGCAATCAACTTAGAATCATGACAAATTCCTAGTTTGACCCCTCAAACGTAAGTTAAGTCCAATTTAACTTTTTTCAATTTTTGAAAATCTGTTATCGGTACCCTGACTTTGAGCAATTTTTTCGGAGGTTACCCCCGGGAGTTGAATTTCAACATTTTAATACATGTTACTACACACCTTAAGGAACACATTGGTGAAGAAATTTATTGGTAACACTTTACTTCCCAGATTGGTCCAATTCCTGCTAACTTTCCCTCACTAAAAGGAATTGCGGTCACAGAAGAAAGTCATTGACACATTTAGCACCGTAAATACCAAGGCAACCGAAGCATCATACCGAGTGGCGCTGCGCAATGCGCATAGCTAAGGCAGGTAAACCCCACTTTAAAGCATAAAGATAAAGATGTTTAAAAAGTTTGAAAAAGATGTTTAAAATGTTTAAAAAGATGTTTAAAACATAAAGATAAAGATGTTTAAAAATGTTTGAAAAAGATGTTTAAAAAAATAAAAGATCATCGTCAAAGATACACTACCGTTCAAAAGTTTGGGATCACCCAAACAATTTCGTGTTTTCCATGAAAAGTCACACTTATTCACCACCATATGTTGTGAAATGAATAGAAAATAGAGTCAAGACATTGACAAGGTTAGAAATAATGATTTGTATTTGAAATAAGATTTTTTTACATCAAACTTTGCTTTCGTCAAAGAATCCTCCATTTGCAGCAATTACAGCATTGCAGACCTTTGGCATTCTAGCTGTTAATTTGTTGAGGTAATCTGGAGAAATTGCACCCCACGCTTCCAGAAGCAGCTCCCACAAGTTGGATTGGTTGGATGGGCACTTCTTTGAGCAGATTGAGTTTCTGGAGCATCACATTTGTGGGGTCAATTAAACGCTCAAAATGGCCAGAAAAAGAGAACTTTCATCTGAAACTCGACAGTCTATTCTTGTTCTTAGATATGAAGGCTATTCCAATGCTAGAAATTGCTAAGAAATTGAAGATTTCCTACACCGGTGTGTACTACTCCCTTCAGAGGACAGCACAAACAGGCTCTAACAGGTACTATTTAATGAAGATGCCAGTTGGGGACCTGTGAGGCGTCTGTTTCTCAAACTAGAGACTCTAATGTACTTATCTTCTTGCTCAGTTGTGCAACGCGGCCTCCCACTTCTTTTTCTACTCTGGTTAGAGCCTGTTTGTGCTGTCCTCTGAAGGGAGTAGTACACACCGGTGTAGGAAATCTTCAATTTCTTAGCAATTTCTCGCATGGAATAGCCTTCATTTCTAAGAACAAGAATAGACTGTCGAGTTTCAGATGAAAGTTCTCTTTTTCTGGCCATTTTGAGCGTTTAATTGACCCCACAAATGTGATGCTCCAGAAACTCAATCTGCTCAAAGAAGTGCCCATCCAACCAATCCAACTTGTGGGAGCTGCTTCTGGAAGCGTGGGGTGCAATTTCTCCAGATTACCTCAACAAATTAACAGCTAGAATGCCAAAGGTCTGCAATGCTGTAATTGCTGCAAATGGAGGATTCTTTGACGAAAGCAAAGTTTGATGTAAAAAAAATCTTATTTCAAATAAAAATCATTATTTCTAACCTTGTCAATGTCTTGACTCTATTTTCTATTCATTTCACAGCATATGGTGGTGAATAAGTGTGACTTTTCATGGAAAACACAAAATTGTTTGGGTGATCCCAAACTTTTGAACGGTAGTGTATATCATTTATTTATTTATTTATTTTTAACTTTTTTTTTTTATAAATTTATTTCTGATTTTTCCCTTTTTTCTCCCAATTTAGTGGCCAATTGATCCCTATTTTAATTCAAACACCCACCCTCGTATTGCATGCGTTCGCCAACTGCATCTCTCCGGCCGGCAGTCTCGAAGGAAAGCGCCTCCCCACTTTCGTGACAAGGCGAATCCAGGCCGAACCACTGTTTTTCCGGCACACACAGAGACGCATTCACATGACGAACACAAGCCGACTCCGCCCCCCTCCCGAAGACAGCGTTGCCAATGATTGCTGCTTCATCGAGTCCGGCCATAGTCGGATCTGACGAGACCGGGGCGCGAACCCCAGTCCCCAGTGGGCAACTGCATCGACTCCAAGCCGATGCTTAGACCGCTACGCCACCGCGGACGTCAAAGATATATCATTTATTGTTGAAACCCGTTTTTATACCTGAGTGGAACATACATTATAGCAACAATGATAATAGTAATAATAGCAATAATAATTGGGGGGGGGGGGCGCAGCTGTTTTTATGTTCTCTGAGGGGAGGCTCACTTTCCTACACTTTGAAAACCCCTGCAAGATACTGACTGCTACAGTTTAATCAAGGTGATATATTGCGATTCATAGGCGTTTTCTTTGTGTTGACGCTACTTCCTATCTCGGCTGAGGAAGATTTAAATGGCGGAAGATATATTACAACACTTTGTTTAAACCCCCAACAGTGGTTTAACATAACGGCACAACATAATGACAAATCTTTGCATGTAATCTATTAATTGAAAATCGATAGTGTTTTTGATAATCAATACAGTATCACAAAGCATACATAACATCGCGATACTTACGCGTATTGATATTTTCTTACACCCCTAGTTAAAATGAGCAACTAACAAAGTTAATGATTTGTGGACTAGCTCTTGTTTACCACCGATAGAAAATATAAAACAAATATTTGTTTGCTTGTATAGCCAGGTGGTAAATTCCATGTACCCTGTGTAAATATGTTCAGTATAAAAAAGAGAATAGACTTTATGTTGGTTTAACTATGTACAAGGGAAGAGGTATTTACAGTTATTGTTATGTTAAAATATAATTCATACGTACAAATCATTTTAAAAAGTAAGATTGTACCTAAGGGAACAACAAAGATCATAAAAGGGGTTAACTCTTAGCTGTTCCAATCTGGTGCCACTAGAGGGCGAGATCGGCGAATTTATTCTTGTGTTCAGGGGATTCTCGTCTTTTTTCCGGTTGAGTAAGCTGAGAGATGTGGGCGAAATACATTCCGAGTCCATCTAATGAAATCCATGGGTAAATGTGCCTTAATGATGCATCCCTCCATCTCACCTTATAGTGCGGAGGTTCATAGTTGTATCCTATGTAGTGGTTGGACTGATGTTTTGTTTTAAGGTGCAGGTGGTGCGATGAATGTCGTGGGATGTACAGACTGTTGGAGGAAGTCCACACGTGATTAGCAAGGTAACCGAGCCTACAGTATAGCCTCCTTAGCTAATTATCTATTTGGTTAAGTTGAACAAATGTTTCTATAAATGTATCTTTATTTCATGTAGATATTGGGATTTTTGAACAAAGCCAGAAGCTCAGCTTGGAGGTCCCTGTGAAGGGGAATGGAATGTGAGTGTGCTGTATTAAGTATTACTGTTGAGTTGAATTCTCACATTTTTCATTGTTGCTAGTGGGGTTAGAGGGCATGTATGTTTATTTTGTACATTTTCGTGTTTTCCTTTAGTGATAAGCCCACTGCTGTATTTATATCTGTTATTGAGTATTTTTTTGTATTTGTTTGGAATCTTTCTGCCTAAACCATGAAATCTTTTTGTCTAAACCATTCAATTTAGAGTGATAGCACAAAAAAATAAAGAACCCCAAAAGTAGTGATTGTGTCCTGTGTGGTACTTATTTCCATGGGTTACACAATTTTGGTACCAGGAGTGGAGTTGGAAATTTACCAATTGGCAAGGGCAGATGCTAGAAAAAAAATCATAAAAATACGGCAGTGGGAAGACTGGCAGACGGTGAAAGGTGACCCAGCGGCCAGCTTGGTGAAAGAGCAGTTGTTGGGAGAGATGACTGGTGGTGTTCCAGAGGGAGCCATTGACAACAGCTGCTAACTTACCTGTGAGGGAGATCATCTTTCCGGCCGTGGTTGTGGTTCCTGTTGGCGAGTCTTCAGTCATCTACAAGCAAGTTCTGGGGGAATCTGCATCATCGAGAGACTGTTGCCACATAAATATCCTTGAGACTGTTGCTATATATTGCACTGAGTATAATATATTAGTAGGCACATGTCTGTTGAATCAAGGGAAGGAGAGGTTGGGGCTAATGTGGGTGACCAGATCACAAAGGGAGGTGCTTGTGGTAATCAAATCAAATCAAATCAAATCAATTTTATTTGTATAGCCCAATATCATAAATTACAAATTTGCCTTAGTGGGCTTAACAGCAACACAACATCCTGTCTTTAGACCCTCTCATCGGATAAGGAAAAACTCCCTAAAAAAACCCTTTAACAGGGAGAAAAAATAGGAAGAAACCTCAGGGAGAGCAACAGAGGAGGGATCTCTCTCCCAAGATGGACAGCGTGCAATGGATGTTGTGTTCACGAAATTTACATAATACAACATTGAAAGAGGATAACAGAATTACAATGGACATAAAATATATGAAGAACATGATGCACGGGATGCCAAGCAGTGTCCACATGCCAACGGAGCAGTCCAGGACCCAAGCCACGTGACCAGCATCATCATGTAATAAAAGAAAAACTTATGTGAGGAGTAGAAGGGCAGGCAGCATCCAAATGGCGACCACAACCACCACAGAGACCTGGGAGGAGAACCGACTGCACATGCACACAAGGGAGACTCACATGACACCATTCAAACACAGAAAAAGAGAAAGGAGAAGACATCATTCAGAGAGAGAGAAAAAACATGTGAGAGAAGAGAACAGTTTGCAATAGTCATTAGCCATAATCAATTAAGTCATCAATTAGTCATAATCTATACTCTGTAATCTATACTTGATAATCTCGTCGGCAGAACAGTGGTTGGTAAATTCATTGAGACAGAAAACTAACCCGCCATCCAGTACAGGTTGTGAAGCACTCAACTTAAAGGCAACTAATTGTAAACTAAGACAAAAAGATGAGTTTTAAGTTTGGATTTAAAGGACTCAACAGACTCTGATTGTCTGATGGCAGCAGGCAGGTTATTCCAAAAGAATGGAGCCCGATAGGAAAAGGCCCTGCCACCGGCTGACTTCTTTTTAACTTTGGGTACACAAAGGGGCCCTGTATTTTGAGAACGAAGTGCTCGAGATGGCATGTAAGGTTTAAGGAGATCAGACAGGTAGGATGGGGCAAGCCCATTTAGGATTTTATAAGTCAGCAGAAGCACCTTGTATTCTGATCTAACATGGATAGGAAGCCAATGAAGGGAGGCAAGAATTGGTGTAATATGGTCAAGTTTCCTAGTTTTAGTTAGGATTCTAGCAGCAGCATTCTGAACCATCTGAAGACTTTTAGTACTAGAATGTGGCAGACCTGAGAACAGAACATTACAGTAATCAAGTCTGGATGAAACAAATGCATGTATTAGAATCTCTGCGTCAGCCATGGAGAGAAAAGACCAAATTTTAGCTATGTTACATAAGTGAAAAAAGGCAGTCTTGGTGATTTCTTTAATGTGCTTATCAAAGGAAAGGCTGGGATCAAACGTAACACCAAGATTTTTGGCTGCCACACTTTGTGAACCCACAGAGTTGTCGATCGTTATCGTTACTTGATCAAATTGGTGTCTGTGTCTAGCAGGGCCAATTACTAGCATCTCGGTTTTATCTGAATTTAAAAGCAGAAAGTTAAGTGACATCCAGTTTTTTATAGTAGCCAAGCAGGCCTCTAAGTTAGTGATTTGAGTATGATCATCAGCCCTTATAGGCACATACAACTGAGTATCATCAGCATAGCAATGGAAATTTATTCCATAATTGTGTATAATTTGGCCAAGAGGTGTAATGTAGAGAGAAAAGTAGAGGGCCAAGTACTGAGCCCTGAGGCAAACCATATTTGATGTCAGAAAATTTTGATATAATATTATTATAACAGACACAATGTGTTCTTCCTGATAAGTAGGACTTAAGCCAAGAGAGAGCTAAGCCAGAGACACCAAAATTACAATTTAATCTATCTAAAAGTATACAGTGATCAATGTTGTCAAAGGCTGCACTGAGGTCCAGTAGTAGAAGCACAGAAGTAATAGGGACACTGTGGAGGAACTGCTGAACCAGATTCAGGAGCTTAACAGATGGAGGGATGAAACTATGGCTAGTAGGGCCAACAGTAGCAATAACTCCACACGTTCTTACATCTGTATACTAAGAGAAAGGCAGATCCAAGCTTTTACTGGGGATTTCAACAAGGATGGGAGGTCAGTGGAGGAATTCATTGAGGAAGTGGAAAGAGTTCTCAGGTCTAGGGAACAGTCTAGAGACGAGCAGTGTGACTTCATACTCTCCCTCTTAAGAGGACCTGCTCTAGAAGAGATTCGGCTGTGTATGGGAGATCAGTCAGGTGATCTTTTCACTTTCTTATGTGAGGCATTTGGGGAGAAGCGCAGCGCTACTCAGCTCTTGCAGACCTTTTACCAGCGTAAACGGGCAGAAGGTGAAAACCTCCGTGATTACTCCCACGCTCTGTCTCAGATACTGAGCTCTGTAAACAAACAGTCAAGACATGTCATATCTAATGAGAAAGTAATCCTTAGAGATGGGTTCATTGAAGGTCTGAGAGATGCAAATCTTAAGCGAGAGCTCCGCAAGTTTGTCAGGAACAGGTCCCAGTCAAACCTTCTTGATGCTCATAATGAAGCAATCTTGTGGTCAATGGAGGACTATAGGTCTTGTCTGTGAATGTTCTCATTCATCCAGGTCATGGTTATCCAAAGGAGTTGAATCAAGTGCAACTGGACTGGTATATATCCGTGAAGACTTTTCGCCTGTCATCCAAGAGGCTTCCTCAGTTCGTGCCTTTCTGACTAGACCAAGCTTGTCTGACTGGCTGGTGATGAGACTCAGTATTTATCCTCTATGAGTCGTTGTCAGAGCTATTGATATGCGTGGCTCTTTGTGATCAGATGTTATGGCCGCGCCCGTCGTTATCGGAGCTATTGATATGCGTATCAATAGCTATTGATATGCGTATTGATATGCGTAGCCACGCATATCTATAGCTCCGATAACGCGGGCACGGCCATAACATCGGTACACAAAAGAGCCACGCATATCTATGGCTCTGTTAGCGACGGGCGTTGGTAAACATCTGATCACAAAGAGCCACGCATATCAATAGCTCTGACAACGACTCATAGAGGATAAATACTGAGTCTCATCACCAGCCAGTCAGACTAGCTTGGTCTAGTCAGAAAGGCACGAACTGAGGAAGCCTCTTGGATGACAGGCGAAACGTCTTCACGGATATATACCAGTCCAGTTGCACTTGATTCAACTCCTTTGGAAAGACTATAGGTCTTACAGTCAAGAAGTAGTGAAGAGCAGACAAGTAAAGTCTTAGGTAACCTGTGAGCCCCAGTGTTCAGCTGTGTCTATCAATGACAATCCTGTTACTATAAATGATGTCCTAAAGGTGGTAGCACAGCAAGATAGACGGCTAGCCGAGCAAGACAGAACAATTGCAGAGCTAACTAAAGGTATTAGGGAACTCACAGTACATAAGACACAGCAGACAACCCAAGAGTTTGATCATAGGACTAGAGTACAGCCAAAGTATAGAGATAATGGGCAGCCCATATGTTTCGAGTGCAAGGGGGTGGGACACATAGCTAGGAAGTGTACTCAAACTCGTGGCCGGGACAAAGTGATGGTCCAGCCATCTCATGCCCAGGAAAACTGACTCCCTCGGATGCTAGGAGCCAAGCAATTCGAGGGGAGATTAGTGGCTCATACAAAGACAGCACTAGCAGAAGTAGGATACTTGAAC
This sequence comes from Lampris incognitus, assembly GCF_029633865.1. Lineage (NCBI taxonomy): Eukaryota > Metazoa > Chordata > Actinopteri > Lampriformes > Lampridae > Lampris > Lampris incognitus. The sequence continues at coordinate 154,799,016 of NC_079211.1, read as the reverse complement.
ACGCAGTTGGCAAATGTCCAGTTGTAGACCTGAAAATTAAAGGTGTACCAGCATCATGTATATTGGACACTGGTAGTAATGTCAGCACAATCACAGAGAGCTTCTTTAGACACCATCTGTCTCGAGAAGCTGATGACATGCTCTCCACATCTGAGTGGTTAAAGATAACAGCAGCCAATGGGTTGGATATACCCTACTTAGGCTATGTAGAATTAGATGTGGAGACCATGGGGATGACTATATCAGAGTGTGGGCTCCTGATAGTCAAAGATGAACTGAACTCCTCTTCTGGTCCTGGGTTGGTGGGCATGAACATTGTCAAGAGGTGTAGGCAGCTAGCACAGGCAGAGTTTGACACAACCTTGGGTGGCCAGCTTGATTCAGGTTGGAGATAGGCTTTTCAGCAAATACAATCAGCCTGGGTGACAGAGCAGGCTACTTTCGCTCGAGTCTCTGGGAGAGATGTAGTCCATGTACCAGCCTCATCTGTGGCTACAGTTATGGCTAGGGGACTTAGGACTGTGAACGATGATGGCCCCTTACTGCTGTTAGAGCCTGTGAGCACTCCTTTACCAAGTGGTCTTGTAGTTGTGCCTACCTTGGTGACATCTGACAGTCATATATTCCCAGTCCAAGTCATGAATCTATCTCAGGAAGATGTCTGATTACAGCCTAGGACTATGCTAGGTATGCTGTCCCACATACAGAGTGTGGACACAGATTAGCTCTGTGAGGTTAAGTTTCAGAGAATCTCAGCAGACACCGAGGAGGTCACTATTGACACCCACATAGGCCAGCCAATAGACACACAGTCCATTTTTGAGAATGTCAGGATGGGAGGTAGCCCAGAACAGCAGGCCCAATTGAGAGCACTGTTTGAGAAGTACTCTACTGTTTTTGCCTCTGAGGATGAGGATTTGGGCCACACTGACAAAGTGCAACATGAGATATACTTGACTGATGATGTACCAGTGACACAACCTTACAGACGAATTCCCCCAACACAGTATAAGGAGGTTAAGGAGCACATTGCCAAGCTGTTGAAAAAGGATGTCATTCAAGAGAGTGCAACTGCATATGACTCGCCTGTGGTGCTCGTGTGCAAGGCCGATTGTAATCTAAGGTTATGTGTTGATTACAAGAGACTAAACTTTAAGAAAAAACGCGATGCGTTTCCCTTGCCTAGAATGGATGAGAGCTTTGATGCGCTGAGGGGGGCCAAGTTCTTCTCGACAATCGATCTGGCAAGTGGCTATCAACAGGTGGCCATAAATGAGAGAGATAGATGAAAGACAGCCTTACCACACCGTTTGGTTTATTTGAGTACTCACAGATGCCGTTTGGGCTTTGCAACGGTCCTGAAACATTTCAAAGGCTCATGCAGGCTACGATGAGTGACCTTATCTTTCAGATTATGTTAGTTTATCTACATTACATTACAGTCATTTAGCCGACGCTTTTATCCAAAGCGACTTACAATAAGTGCATTTAACGTAGGAAATCAGGAGAACTGCTAGTCATCAGAGGTCATAAGTGCATCTAAACAAGCATCTAAGAGCAAAACCAGTGCTAAAGTAAAAGTGCAAGAAAGATTTTTTTTAAATGAGTGAATACATAAGTGCTAAGAACAAGTAACAGGGTAGTAGTTCTTAAAAAGATGAGTTTTCAACCTGCGCCGAAAGATGGGCCGCGACTCCACTGTCTATCTAGATGACATTTTGGTCTACTGGCAAACACTTGAGGATCATCTAGATAGACTGGAGACTGTGTTGAGGCGTCTAGCTGAGGCAGACCTTAAGGTGAAGTTGCAGAAGTGTGACTTTCTGCAGGAGAGTGTACGGTTTCTAGGTCATCAGGTGTCTGCAGATGGTGTTGGTATAGATCCTAGCAAGGTTTCAGTGGTGAGCAAATGGGAGGTCCCAAGCACTGTCAAGGAGCTTAGAACTTTTCTTGGATTTTGCAGCTACTATAGGAAGTTCATACACGGCTTCTCTCAGATAGCTGGACGGCTGCATGACTTGGTAATTCACTGTCTAAGTGGGGGGGGGGGGGGGGGAGTCAGATAAAATGAGTCGAATATTTAGTTCCCAATGGACTACTGAATGTTAAAATGCTTTTGAGCAGCTGAAAAAAAAGACTCACCTCCGCTCCCATCTTAGGTTTTGCTGACTTCACACAGCCATTCATAGTTGAGACGGATGCAAGCCAGTATGGGTTAAGGGCTGTGTTGTACCAGCAGCAAGGTGACACAAAAAGAGCCATAGCCTATGCTAGCCGCAGACTACGTAAGGCTGAGAGGAATGACCGCCACTACTGTAGCATGAAGCTGGAGCTACTTGCGTTAAAATGGGTGATAGCTGAAAAGTTCAGGGGATACTTACTTGGATCGAAGTTTGTCGTATTTACCGACAACAATCCCCTATGTCACCTTAAGACCGCTAAACTCTTGCCTACCAACGCGGGATCGCCGGGTCGAATCCCCATATTACCTCCGGCTTGGTCGGTCGTCCCTACAAACACAATTGGCCGTGTCTGCAGGTGGGAAGTCGGATGTGGTTATGTGTCCTGGTCGCTGCACTGGCGTCTCCTCTGGTCGGTCGGGGCGCCCCCGGATCGGCGGAGAGGAGGTGGAGCAGCGAACGGGACGGTTGAAGAGGAGCTGGGTTATTGGCCGGATACAAATTGGGGAGAAAGAGGGGGAAACATTGGAAAGGGAAAATTTTTTTTTTTTTAAAGACCGCTAAACTCGGTGCCATAGAGCAGAGGTGGGTTGCACAGCTGTCAGTGTTCGATTTTGAGGTCAAGTATCGTCCTGGGCATAGTAATGCTGCTGCAGATGCCCTTTCTTGGCAGGAGTTTGCAGGGGAGCCTGACTCAGAATATGATGATTGTGTGGCAATTTGCAACCTTATGAGAAGAGGAACAGTCTTAGAGCCTGAACTTGTCTCTGCCAGTGTGGCGTGTGTTAAATTGCGGCAAATCCGTGCTTTAGAGTCAGACTCCACTGAAGTGAATGAGTCACAGGGGAACACACATACTCTTCCAGGGTATACCCAAGAGCAGTTGGCAGAATTCTAGAAAAATGCCCCTACTCTTGGAGAGTTTATGAGGTTTTGGGACAGGGATAAGAAACCAAATCACACAGAGAGGGTAGGGTTGTCTAGTTCTGTCAAACGCCTTCTGAAACAGTGGGGTAACATAAAGCAGCGAGAAGGGCCACTGTATCATGTCATGGACGACCCACATCATGGCCAGTGTTGGCAGTTACTCTTACCTGTTTGCTTAAGAGACCAGGTCCTGGAACGTGTCCATGACAGTATGGGGCACCAGTGAATCGAACGTACATTAAACCTATTAAGGCAGAAGTGTTTTTGGGTAGGGATGTACAAAGATGTGGAAAACTGGGTCAATAAGTGTCAGCGGTGCATACGTACAAAGATGCCTTAGCCAAAAATCCATGCTCCTGTGAAAGCATTTTTAGCATCTTCACCACTTGAGGTGGTAGCGGTGGATTTTACTGTGTTGGAGCCGGCTTCAGATGGCCGTGAAAATGTCCTAGTGGTCACCGATGTGTTCACTAAAGTCACACAAGCCTACTCCACCAAAGATCAGAAAGCTGACACAACAGCTAAAGTCCTGCTCAGAGAATGGTTTATGAAGTTTGGTGTGCCAGAAAGATTGCACTCAGACTAAGGTAGAAACATTGAGAGTGAAGTTATTGCTGAACTGTGCAAGCTCTATGGTGTAAGAAAAACATGCACAACGCCCTATAGGCCTCAAGTCAATGCACAGTGTGAGAGATATAATAGAACGCTTCATGACCTACTACGCACTCCTGCAGGAAAAGAAAAAAACGGTGGCCAGAGTACCTGCCCAAGTTAGTTCATGCCTATAATGTGACTCCACATTCCACCACAGGGTATTCACCCTATTACCTACTCTTTGGAGTGCCACCACATTTGCCAGTAGATGCACTACTAGGTGTAATGACCTACTTTTCACTCTCACAGATGATAACACAGTTTCTGAATTAGCCGTGGAACTTCAGCGTGTTTATTTCGCCCGGTGCATAACGTGCACACAATCCGACTGACTCTCGTCTACCTTCCTGCTCCTGTGGCTGCTCTGTTTACTATCCCATAACTCCCTGTGTCCTTAAACATGTATTCCCCTAATACTGAACATCACATCCCTCCAACATTCCCAAGAAAGTAAACATTACATTCCTGCTATAGGATAGGGGTTGAAGTTTAAATACTACATTCCTGCTATAGGATAGGGGTTGAAGTTTCTTTGTAACAAATCCCACTAGAGGTATCACAACATAAACATTTTTGTTTTGTTTTGTTTTTTTGTTTTTGAATTAACGGCATACAAAAACCAAACTAATGCTCCACTACAACACAGTCCAAGGTGTTATGTTAAGGCACAAAATCATTAAGGTACTCTGGCCGCTTCACGGCAACCCTTCTTGGGTAGCGAGGGGCACCTGAGGTCACTGGGCCTGACGTTGGGTTGGGTTCATCATTGTAAACAAAGTCATTTGGGTCAGTCTCACTCCGCGTGCTGTTGTCCTCTCCCAGTGTACCAGTTGGACCAAGTGTGGGGGACACTCGCTTGAAGTGTGACGCATTTCTTGTCACCATCTGCTGCCCCCGTTGAGCAGTGTTCATTGTTCCTTTTGCTGCAGTGACTTGTAACGGCTCCGGATGGGAAAAGGACTGGAATTTGTTCTCTGGTCGCAGTCTTTTCACCAGCACATGGTCATCCACTTTCAGAGCAGGGGATGGGCGACAGAAGTGTTTGTCGTGATGCCCTTTCATCTTCTCTTTTGCTTGTGTGTCGCTGGCTCTCATGAGCTTGTCTGGAACTGTGTTTTGGACATTGGGTAGTGTTGGGCGCACCTGCCTGCTAAAGATGGCTGTGGCAGGTGGTTTCCCAGTGGTGCTGTGTGGGGTTGTTATGTCTGCTCTCAGGAAGCGATTCAGTGCTTGTTGAGTGTTTTTGCATTCAAGTGTGGCAATCTGGATCGTTTTTTTCAACGTTTTCATAAAGCGCTCAACCTCCCCATTTGCTTGGGGCCAATAAGGGGTTATCTTTCTGTGGCGGAAGCCTAGGTATGAAGCAAACCTGGAGAAGTCCTCAGAATTGAAGGGAGGACCATTGTCACTCTTGACAACTTCTGGGATGCCAAATAATGAGAACATGCTGTCTAGCTTTGGTATAACAGCTTTTGCAGATGTGGTGGACACCTTCTCCACCACCGGGAACCTTGAATAATCGTCCATCACTACAAGTAAGTACTCTCCATTTGGCAATGAGCAGAAATCCACACTCACCTCAGTCCAGGGTGCAGCTGGAAGGGGAGTCATCTGGAGTGGTGCGTGAGATTGTGTTGTGTTTTTCATTGCTTGGCAAGCAAGACAGGTTTTGATGCAGTCTTCTGTCTTTTGGTCTATACCAGGGAACCACACTTTTTCCCTCAAAAGTTTCTTTGTCTTTACCAACCCCTGGTTGCATTGTGAGCAATGTCAATCACTCGGTTATGCAGGGATGAGGATATTACCAGCTTGTTACCTCTGAGAAGGAGATCAGATGTGGACACCATGAGCTCTGACCTCTGTGCATGAAAACATCGGAGGAGTGATTTTTGGGCTGGAGACATGTCTGCTGTCTGTTCCAGAAGAGTGTGCCACTGTCCTGTTCTGGCCGCGGCTATGACCCTCTGGAGGCATGGGTCAGATTGTGTGGCAGTGTGGATCTCTTGCAGTGTCATAGCGCGGGGAACATCATGGTCAATAATGAAACACACATGTGCTTCAGGCAGCTCGGTGGCATGTGTGCTATTCGACTCGTGTGTGGGGACTGGGTGTCTGGAGAAGTAGTCTGCTGGGTTACCAACACCTGCCTTGTAAGTCACAGAGAAGTTGAAGTTTCAGTAGCTTTAGTAGCCAGCGTTCAATTCTGGGAGGGGGAGAGGAAAATGGCTTGTTAAACATGGGCACCAGCGGCTTGTGGTCAGTAACCACTGTGAATGGGCATCCGAGTAGATATAGCTGGAAGTGAAGGCAGCCCCAGATTATAGCTAAAGTCTCCCTCTCAGTCTGTGAGTATCGCTGTTCTACAGGTGACAGTGTTTTGCTGGCATAGGCAAGTGTGTCCAGTGCACCATCAGAGTCAGTTTGGGTAAGAACAGCCCCTAGGCCTACAGGGCTTGCGTCCACAACAACTTCTATGTGTTTCGATTGGTCAAAATAGGCCATGACTGTCGCTGCTCAGTGTATTTTTGAGTTTGTCAAAAGCTGTCTGGTGGGTTGGGGACCAGTCCCACAGCTGGTCTTTCTTTGTGAGCTCTCTGAGAGGCTGTGTCAGGGTGGCTAGACCTGGAATGAAACGACCACAGTATGTGACAAGGCCAAGGAAACTTCTGACCTCTCCTGGGTTCCGTGGGGCTGGGGTCTCCTTGACTGCAGCCATCTTCTTGGGGTCCACTGAGATGCCTTGATCTGAGAATATATATCCGAAAAACTCCACCTTGGTCTTGTTGAAGTCACATTTGTCAGCATTGAGTGTGAGGTTACATTCACTGAGACGCTTAAGGACCGCCTCTAGGCTCCTGTCATGTTCTTCTTGGCTAGTGCCATACACCAGCATGTCATGACGGACATTCAGAACACCCGGGATGTCAGACAGTATCTCTCTAATGGTGTTTTGGAAAATCTCTGCCGCTGAAGATATCCCGAAGTTGAGTCGTTTGTAGCGCCTCAGGCCCACATATGTTCTGAAGGTTGTTATTTAGCGGGAGTCAGGATGGAGTTCAATCTGGTGGTAGCCAGCTGTCAGATCAAGTGTGGAAAACACTTTTGCGCCATTGAGGTCTGCTAGAATGTCGTCCACTGTGGGAGTGAGGTGCCTCTCATGCTTGATGGCTTCGTTTGGGCATCTCATGTCAACACACAGTCTGATTTTTCCTGGTTGTTTGGGCTTTGGAGCTACTACCACCGGAGAGACCCATGGTGTGGGGCCTTCAACACGTTCGATAATGTCTAGCACCTCTAGTTTCTCCAGCTCCTGTTCCACTAGCTGTCTCATGTGGAAGGGGATGCGCCTGTGTTGTTGAGCCACTGGTTGCACTGTAGTGTCAATGTGGATTTTCACTTGGTAATCCTTGAGCTTTCCAATGCCTTGAAAAATGGTGGGGAATTTTTTTTGGAGCATGAGCAGCACACGTACATTGTTGACCAGGCGGACTAGGTCGGGGCAACTGCTGTCTGGCAGCTTACTACAGCAATCGCTGGCTTGTCGACCACGAAGAATGTTTCTCTGCCAATTCTGTCTCGGAAGCTGAGTTGTGAGCAGAATTGCTCGCGCATTGGCAGAGGCGTGCGGGAGCCATAAGCAAAAATCTGGACTGATGTGTTCTGCAGTACTGGGCGGGCTGGGAGTGATCGAAATGTGCAATAGTCCATTACATTGACTGAGGCTCCTGTATCTACCAGCACTTCGAGAGGCGACCCATTTATCTGAATGGTCTGTTTTGGCGCTGTGATAGCTGGGTCTTTCAGTGTAAAAAGATATCTGGGGGAGTGGTCTGTGCTGTCTTCATTGGGATGCGGTGAGTGGGCATTTGATTTTGAGGTGTCATCTGACTGTTGACATTGTACATAGTTCATACTTTGTCTTGGGCGCGACCGGCACATTTTTGAGATATGATTTTGTTTGCCACAATTGCGACATGCAAGCCCACGTGCTGGGCAGTCACCTTGATGAGGGAATGAGCCACCGCAGTTGAAGCACTCACGTCCGTGCGCGCCTGGGGCCGTATGCGCAGGCTGCCGGGCAGAATGAGCAGGTTGCCTAGCCCGCTGATTCCTGCGCTCTCGGTGGCGCAGAGCCAAAATACCATCCGAAACGGTGTCTGATCGTTTCTCCATTTCACGTGCTTGTTGTTCAGACGCTTCTTCCAGCCTGGCTAGTTCCAGGAGTTTTGTCAGATTCACCGTGGGATCAGTGAGAGCTTTTCTCCTAAGCTTGTGCGATACGCAGGTTTGCACAATGTGGCGTCTTATTTCTGCGTCAACATCAGAGAACTCACAGGATACTGCAAGTGTGCATAAGCGGACATAGTATTCCCCAACGGTTTCATTTTCAGACTGTGTAGATTGCCTAAACTTGTACACCTCAGAATCCACATTCCTCTTCGGTGAAAAATAAGTCTCAAGTGCCTTAACGGCTTTATCAAAGTCTTTAGCGTCTCCCTTATCAGGCAGCGTCACAAAAATGTCATATACCTGTTCGCCCGCATAATGAAGTAGCATGGCACGTTTCTTAGTATTGTCTTTGATGTCCATGGCCAACAAGAAATTTTCGAAACGAGCCTCCCATTTCTCCCATCTAGGACCCAAACGTCCCCGGGGCACCTCCGTGGATATCAAACGCCAGGAATTCGTCGCCTCAAACGCGAAAAACTTTGCCATGATGAGATGGCGGATGACTTGGGTGAACTTGTTGATTCGTGCTAGCTAGCTCAGCTAATGCAGTTAGCTGAACGTTACTACCCTTTTGTTACTACTGATTAGAGTTCATAATTCAATTCCGCAGTACAGGTTCCGTCAATCCACAAAGTCCTCGTCGCCATTGTAATGACCTACTTTTCACTCTCACAGATGATAACACCGTTTCTGAGTTAGCCGAGGAACTTCGGCATGTTTATTTCGCTCGGTGCATAACGTGCACAGTCCGACTGAGTCTCGTCTACCTTCCCGCTCCCATGGCTGCTCTGTTTACTATCCCATAACTCACTGTGTCCTTAAAGGTGTATTCCCCTAATACTGAACATCACACTAGGGTATGAGAATGTAACTATGTACAAGGGAATATGTATTTACAGTTATTGTTATGTTAAAATATAATTCATATGTACAAACCATTTTAAAAAGTAAGATTGTACCTAAGGGAACAACAAATATCATAAAAAGGGTTAACTCTTAGCTTTTAAAATCTGGTGCCACTAGAGGGCGAGATTGGCGAATTTCTTATTGTGCTCAGGGGATTCTGGTCCTTTTCCCGGTTAAGCAAGCTGAGAGATGCAGGCGAAATGCATTCTGAGTCCATCTAATGAAATCCATGAGTAAATATGCCTTAATGATGCATCCCTCCATCTAATATTATAGTGTGGTGGTTAATAGTTGTATTGTGGTGATACACAGTTGAGGGTAGATTCACCAGGGGCTGCTGCCCCTTTAAGGCAGACGTTCGGAGTGCTGACGTAGGCACTGTTTAGAGTTTCCGGGGTGGAGCCATGTTTGCAGCAGCCTATTGGTTAGCTGGTTGCCACGAGAGATTGTGCTGTATCGGTGTTGTTTTGTGTGGCGAGTAAACGGAATTGACTCGTTGACAATGAACATGTCGACCCAAAGCGATGACGACACCACTCCGGCTCCGAGTGATGCTAACGGTATGGCTCATGTTAGCGTTAGCACCTCAGCAGCGACGGTGAAGTTGCCCGACTTTTGGCAGCACAGTTCCCGCCCGGCCATGGTTTCAGCACATTGAAGCCCAGTTCGAGCTGGGAGGAATAACGCGGGACGGTACGAGGTGTTTCCATGTGGTGGCGGCGTTGGATGCCCAGACGACGGCCCGAGTTCCAGGGCTGCTGGAAGCCCCGCATGCTGTGGGAAAATACGGCGCACTCACGGCCTCCCTTTGCAGCTCTTCGAGCTGTCGGAGATGGAGAAGGCGGATCGCCTGCTGTCACTCAACCGACTCGGCGATAGCAAACCTTCTGAGCTGCTGGAGAAGATGTTGGCCGTTTTGGGCTCGGCGGACCCCTCCTTCATTTTCACCCATATTTTTCTATGGCAGCTCCGAGCGCTTGTGCGCACAGCGCTAGCCAGCTCCCCCCTCTCCTCCACCAAAGACTACCGCGCTCTGGGTTCAGAAGCGGGCAGGATTTTCCTCGCCAACCGGCAGCAGTTCGTTCATGCGACGCTCCCCACCCAGACCTCGCCCCCGCCGCTGGAGGACGCAGCGGGCATCGCGGCTGCAGTGGCTGCCCGCCGCCAGCAAGACAGCGGGTTGTTTTATTACCACAACAGGTTTGGTGCCAGGGCCAAGCAGTGTCGCCCGCCATGCAGCTTCAGCGTCCAGGGAAACGCCAGGGCCGCGCTCAATAGCAGCTATGAGCGCCGGCGAGAACAGCAGGCTGTTGTTTATCAAGGACGCCGAATCTGGCCGGCGGCTGCTGCTCGATTCGGGCGCTCAGCATAGCATCCTGCCTGCTTCGGCCGCGGACACCATGGCCGGCGGACAAGGCCCCCCGATGGATGCCGCGAACGGCACGCCCATACGGCTGGGACTTCATTATGGCCGCGGTGTCGGTTCCTCTCTTGGGCGCGGACTTCCTGTGCGCCTTCAGGCTGCTGGTGGATGTTACGAACCGTCGCTTGATCGATGCTGTCTCTTTCGCTACATACCCGTGCACACTGGGAGGTGCAGGGACGCTCGGCCTGTCAAACATGCTCGCCGCCGGAGACGCGTATCAACGACTGCTCGCAGAGTTCCCTGACCTCACCACACCCACGTTCTCGTCAGCGGTGGCCAAGCACGGCGTTGAGCACCATATTGCTACAGACGGCCCCCCGGTGTACGCACGTGCTCGGCGCCTCGACTCTGCTAAGCTCGCGATCGCCAGGGAGGAGTTTGGGGGCCTCCCGCCTGCACATGGTTTCTAAGGCTGACGGCGGTTGGCGCCCCTGCGGCGATTTTCGTCGCCTGAACAACGCCACAACCCCCGATCAGTACCCCGTCCCGCACATACAGGACTTCTGCGCCCACCCGGCGGGGCCCACCATCTTTTCCAAAGTACATTTGGTGCGGGGCTACCACCAGGTACCGTTCCACCCTCGGGACGTGCCCAAGACAGCGGTCATCACGCCATTTGGACTCTTCGAGTTCCTGAGGATGCCCTTCGGTCTCAAGGGGGCAGCGCAGACGTTGCAGCGGCTGATGGGCTCTGTGCTACGGGATATGCCGTTCTTGTTTGTTTACTTGGATGACATTCTCGTGGCCAGCGCATCCGCGGAGGAGCACCTGACGCAGCTCCGGCAGTTGTTCGAGCGGCTGAGTGCGCATGGACTCATAGTCAACCCAGCCAAGTGCCAGTTTGGCCTGTCGTCCATCGACTTCCTCGGCCACAGCATCTCCCCGCAAGGAGCCGTTCTGCTTCCTGCCAGAGTGGACGCTGTCGCCAGTTTTCCATGCACCTGCACTGCGAAGTCCCTGCAGGAGTTCTTGGGCTTGGTGAACTTTTATAACAGGTTCATTCCCCACGCAGCTCACCGCATGCGGCCCTTGTACGAGGCCCTGCGGGGCAAGGAAGCCAAGGGTGAGGTAGACTGGTACCCGGGGATGGACGAAGCTTTCGACGACGCCAAGGCTGCGCAGGCCAATGCCGCTTTGCTGGCGCACCCGTTCCCCACTGCCCCGATTGCCCTCACGACCGACGCCTCTGACTATGCAGTCGGGGCGGTGTGCAAACAGTGGGTGGGCGGCGCCTGGCAGCCCCTTGCCTTCTTTAGCAAACAGCTTAAAGACAACGAGCGGAAGTACAGCACTTTCGACCGGGAGCTCCTGGGTCTCTTCCTCGCCTCCCGACACTTCAGGTTCCTGTTGGAAGGCCGACGTTTCACTGCCTTTGTCGACCACAAGCCGCGGACATTTGCCATGGCCAAGACCTCCGAGCCGTGGTCCGGGCGCCAACAGCGTCAGTTCTCTGCCATCTCGGAGTTTACCACGGACATCCAGAACATGGCTGGCAAGGACAACTAGGTCGCTGAATGCCTCTCCCGGGCGGTGGCACGGTCCGTTCACTTGGGACTCGATTACGCTGCCATGGCTGCAGACCAAGCCACTGATGCGGACATCCAGACCTATCGGACGGCCGCTACGGGGCTGCAGTTGGAGGATGTGGTGTTTGACAGCGCCAACGCCACGCTCCTCTGCGATGTTTCCACGGGCCAGCCCCGCCCCATGGTGCCCACCTGCTGGCGGTGCTGTGTTTTTGACGTTGTCCATGGTGTGAAGGCGTCCACTAAGCTGGTGGGGGCCAAGTTCGTCTGGCCCGGCCTCAGGAAGGACGTCAAAGCCTGGGCTGACTCCTGCGTGGCGTGCCAGCGTTCCAAAGTACACCGTCATACCAAAGCCCCCTTGGCACCGTTCCTGGTGCCCGAGAGGCATTTTGACCATGTGAATGTGGACCTGGTGGGCCCCCTGCCCCCCTCCCACGGGTTCACTCACCTTCTCACCATGGTGGACAGGACCACCAGGTGGCCGGAAGCTGTTCCCCTGTCATCGACCACGTCTACTGAGGTGGCCCAGGCGTTCATCGGGTCCTGGGTGGCCCGTTTTGGCACGCCGGCTTACCTCACCTCTGACAGGGGCCCACAGTTCATGTCGGAGCTCTGGACTGCAGTCGAGGAGGGGCTGGGGGTGAAGCTCCACCGCACCACAGCATACAACCCACAGGGCAACGGACGTTGTGAGCGGTTTCATCGGTCTATGAAGGCCGCTGTTCATGCCAGCCTCACGGACAGCAACTGGGTCGATTGCCTCCTGTGGGTCATGCTCGGCCTTCGCTCTGCCCCCAAGGAAGATCTCCAGCCCTCGTCTGCCGAGCTGGTTTATGGCCAGCTGCTGCGTGTCCCGAGTGAGTTTCTCCCGGACGCTGTGGCCCCCTGGTCAGCAGCTTCTCATCGGGCTGTGGCCCGGGACAGTGCCAACGCTTTCGCTCCGATCCCTACATCTCACCACTGCCTCCGTCAGTCCTACGTCCCCAAGAATCTGCTGTCGGCCAGGTACGTCTTCATCCGCCACGACAGCCACCATACCCCCCTGCAGCCCCCCTACGATGGGCCCTTCCGCGTCCTGGAAGCAGGGCCTAAGAACTTTGTGGTGGAAATGGGGGGCAAGCTGGAGCGGGTCTCGGTGGACCGTCTCAAGCCTGCCCATTTGGACTTGGGTGGGCCGGTCGAACTGGCCCTGCCCTCGCGGCATGGACGCCCTCCTTCTCAGGCCCCTGGCCCAGCCTCGGCCCCTGCCCCTATACCCATTCAGCGCAGCCGTTTTGGCCGCCTGGTCCGCCCCCCAAGACGTTGACTGTTTCACTGAGTACTTTTGTGTTACATTACTGTTTTGCATTTTTTCGTGATGGTGAACTCTGGGGGGGGGCCTGTGTGTGGTGATACACAGTTGAGGGTAGATTCACCAGGGGCTGCTGCTCCTTTAAGGCAGACGTTCGGAGTGCTGACGTAGGCACTGCTTAGAGTTTCCGGGGTGGAGCCATGTTTGCAGCAGCCTAGCGGATAGCTGGTTGCCAGGAGAGATTGTGCTGTATCGGTGTTGTTTTGTTTGGTGAGTAAACGGAATTGACTCGACTCGATCTCCTCATTCCTGCACTCCCACAGTATCCTATATAGTAGTTTGACTGATGTTTTCTTTTAAGGTGCAAATAGTGCGATGAATGTTGTGGGATGTACAGACTGTTGGAGGAAGTCCACACGTGATTATCAAGGTAACCGAGCCTACAGTATAGCCTCCTTAGCTAATTATGTATTTGCTTAATTTGAATAAATGTTTCTATAAATGTATCTTTATTTCATGTAGATATTAGGATTTTTGAACAAAGCCAGAAGCTCAACTTGGAGGTCCCTGTGAAGGGGAATGGAATGTGAGTGTGCTGTATTAAGTATTACTGTTGAGTTGAATTTTCACATTCTTCATGGTTGCTAGTGGGGTTAGAGGGCATGTATGTTTATTTTGTACATTTTCATGTTTTCTTTGAGTGATAAGCCCACTGCCATATTTTGATTTGTTATTGAGTATTTTTTTGTATTTGTATGAAATCTTTCTGCCCTAAACCATGAAATCTTTTTGACTAAACCATTCAATGTAGAGTGATAGCCCAAAAAAATGAGAACCCCAAAAGTAGTGATTGTGTCCTGTGTGGTACTTATTTCCACAGGTTACACTTGTAAATCTTCAGGACTGAAACTTTAAGTTGTTTTTTTAAACAGTTGTGTGAAGTTAGATAAAGAATAACTGCTGGGATATATATACTGTAGTATTTTCCACCTCCCCTGAATTAAACAAAATGTTATTTGTGCCACTGAATTTGTACATTTATCCAACGTAAAAGTTGCCAGATGTCAGCAACTCTGTGCTGACTGACTCATTTCTCAAGAAGCTGCAGTAGGGACGTTTGAGAGTTGAAAAACAGATTTTCTAAAATACAAAAGCAACCTCCAGTTTTCTAAAAGAAAAAAAATCTGCTTGAAGGTCCCTTCTAAATACCCCAACACCCAAAAACAAGGCACAGTATTATGCTGCTCCTCATTCAAGGCTGGTGGTAAGGCCAGTCCAAGATCGGCAGCCAGCCAACCGCAGTCCAAGTGAAAAAATCTACACGGTCATTAAAGGACCTCAGTGGGTGCCACTGAGCATGCAAAACACACACACACACACACACACACACACACACACACACACACACACACACACACACACACACACACACACACACACACACACACACACACACACACACACACACACAAAACTCCTCCTCCTGTATATTAGCATTTGCAACAAAACCGTTTTGCCTGAAACTCCAGAGGGAAAATGAACCAGCATTAAAAGGTTTTCTGTTGTGGCTTCAACAACACTCTAAATTGCCTCTTGTCACTCTTTCTTCCTCTCTCCATCTCCTCTTCCTCTCCTCTTCATCTCCGTCTCTAAACATGGTCGTGCGTGTGGTTTTAGCACTCTTGGCTATCACGTCCCTCAGCGCTGCAGCTGCACCAGACTGTAAAGACCTGGTCAGACCTCTCATACCGGAGGACCCCAGCCTGGTAAGCTGTACTGCTCCTTCAGCTGCCCAATATTTCATCTTTTAAATGAGGTTTTTTTGTTGTTGTCTTTTTTCTTTTTGGACTGCCAGAACTGACCCTTGGCTTGTACTATATTTGAGCTACAAATGTTCCACTGCGGGACGAGTTCTGATACAGTTTGATAGAGACAAAACATGTATTTAGATGATGCCTTTACTGTGTAGGTATTTGGAAAATGGGTGTATGTGATGGGGTCTGGTGACCCTAATGTCTACCATAAAGCCCTGGAGTCACTGAAGAGCTCCTGGATAGACTTGTCTCCTACCTCTGATAGCCAGATAGTGACTATACGATGGGGCGATCACTGCTTGTAAGTGTGGTGATTTAATCAGTTGTACATACACATCAAATAAGATTTAAATGTCACTTAAAAAACGACTGTCTTTCCCTCTGTGTGAGGCAACTGAAAATTCACACCCATTATGAACACATTCATTCATTTTATGCCAACATGTTTTCTTGTTTCTCAGTAATCGGTGCATCTTGGGTGAAGCAAATGCAACAGTGTCAGGAGTGGCCTCAACGTTTCGCAGTAAGTGGACATCAGAGTAGGATGCAGCTATTCACGTGTTCCGTGAGGCATGATGCCAGTCACTGAATAGAGGCGTGAAACGTTGGTTGAGGTAAACAGTAGAAGTTCTGAGCTAATAGGAATGATGAAAACTTCCGCGATGAATAGCCATACAGAAAATGTAGTGATCCATTATTCCTTTGTCTGCTTTTCAAAGAAAATCTGTCAGATCACAAGGGTCACATTCTGCAGACTTGCCCTGACTGCCTGCTGTGGACAGACACCTTCAGGAACGGGGATGTCACGGGGAGATACATCATGCAGTTCAGTAAGTCCTCTTCTCACAATTGCTGGTTAAGTTTCTTTTTTTCTTTTTTAAGTATAAACATACCAGTTGATTCGACGCATTTTTTTAGTTTGACTATCCTTTTCCTCTCAGCAAGGACAGGGAAAATTGATCCCAAAGATACTGAGATTTTCATGAAACAGGCTGGGTGCCTGAACTTCCCGGAGAACCACCACAGCTACGATGGGAAAACAGGTCAGTCAGCCTACACTCTCCCATCACTCCACCTCTTTATCACTACTGAGTCCCAGCCAGGGGTGCCGGATTGGGGGGGGGGCAGGGGGGCATTGGCCCCCCACCTTTACACTCTTTCCACATTCAGGAATCCCTGTATCCCTGCTAATGCCCCTATATTGCGACACTCACGGCAAAAAGACGTTTCAATCATTCCCGTCTGCTCTAAGAAATGAGGTCAAATGAAGTAAATCAGGAAGAATACTCACATTTTAATCCAATCAAAGGGTACATTGCAACACAAATCAAATGCATTGTAACCTACACAGCAACCAATAAAATGATGTGTGTTTGCGTTGTTTGTCTGTTTGAGCCGTTGAATTAGCTAACGTCAGCTCTGCTAGCTATCAATACTGCGAACACATGCTTATGCAAAAATGTCTAAAGAAACAGTGAATAAGAAAGTAAAATACAGCCAAACAAAACTAAACTTTAACAGTAATGTTACACCCCCACCGTCCACAACTCCATTGGAGCCTGGCCCCCCAAACCGAGAACGAGTACAGCCAGAACCCCGAAGCAGCAGCTCCAGGACTGGGGTTACCGAGGTTGTTGAAACTGCCAGCATAGAACCAAAACAGGCTAGTGCTAGCGCAGACTGCTTGTAGGATTGATGTCGGGACATAGAGACGGGTCAAGCTGCACATGTAGAGGAGCTCAAGCAGGAGTCGTGACAACTTTCTCTTTCGGCTACACAACGTGCACCATTTATTCCTTCCACCATTACAACAACAAAAAACCCGCGCAGCGGGAGTGCACCGCTGTCAACCCGAACCGAGAAAACAGCAGCTGTAAACTAACGTTCCTACCAGCTCAATAAGGGGAATTATGTATCCCCATAACCACTACGCACAGCTAATTATTGACAAAAAGGAGACTGCTATGTTGTTTGGCTAAAGGCAAAGATACTTAATGCAGAATGGTATAAAAATAGAGAGTGGTTAATTCTGTGCAAAACCCGTAAGCGAGCCTTCTGTGAAATATGCAGATTTGCTGCTGTTAAGCAGCTTATAACTGTCTCCAAGTGTGGGGATGACGGCTTTGTAAAGTCGGTAATTAACAATTGGAAAAAGTGCCGAAGCCTATCACAAAGAGTGTGTGCGAAAAGTGTGCATACTTCAGTCAAACACTGGTCACTATTCAGCTTGTCGAACAAGAGGCTATTGGAATGATGGAGCAACTGCGCTGTCTGCAGTTCCTGACCCGGCGGGCGAGGGCTCGCGCTCAGGGGGCATACCGATAAGGAGAGCAATTTTCGAAAGCTCGTCGAACTCAATAGCTCCGATGTCGACGGGCGCGGCTGGACATCGCTATTGTATTTAGAAATCACGTCAGGACACAGCGCTGTCGCTCGACACAACCTCTACGTTGCATTCTTTATTTAGACTGACACAGCATCACAGGCAGACCCGATCAAACAACCCAGAGCCCGCAGGCATCACCAATCGATCCCAGCACAATAGAACAGCACCAAATCAAATGCAGCACTGTCGATGTGTGCAGACATAACAATCGGGGCACAGGAGAGCCACGCATATCTATGGCTGTGTTAGCGACGGGCGTTGGTAAACATCGGGACACAAAAGAGCCATGGACATCTATAGTTCTGACAACGACTCCTAGAGGATAAATACTGAGTCTCATCACCAGCCAGTCAGACTAGCTTGGTCTAGTCAGAAAGGCACGAACTGAGGAAGCCTCTTGGATGAGAGGCGAAACGTCTTCATGGATATATACCAAGTCCAGTTGCACTTGATCAACTCCTTTGGGTAACCATGACCTGGATGAACGAGGACATTCACAGACTCGTCGAACCTAATATTTGAAGAAGCTGCTTCAAAGTGCAATTTTGTACGTGGCACCTTCAGTTTAGTTCACAACATACATTAAATATGTAACATTTCTTATTATAAATGAAGAAACTGAGGTTCAACAATTACAACTATTTATTAAAGTACTGTGACAACATGTGCATCAAGTATCGTGTGGCGTCTTCTTCCGCCGGAATCCTACAGACTACTAAGTTTGTGGCTACTGCCCTCAGGTGGTAAGTATTGGTATAAATATTAGTATTAACTCCTATCACCACATCCCCTTTCCTTTAGATGTAGCTGAACACAAACTATTCATCTAGCCTTAGTAGCAACTTCAAACTGTAATAAAAACATTCTTGTCACCCACAAGCATGAACATTTTTTTCAACAGCATAAACAAACATATATATATATATATATATATATATATATATTTAACAGCATAACCAGGTTCCTTTCCCTAAGTGTTCATGTTTGATTTCAGTCTTTCTTTCAAGACACTCACAAGGATACCGTTCAGCTTTTTTCTTTTTTTACATTACAGATTCAACCGGTCAGGTGCTTTGACCTTGCGTGTGGATCTTCTCAGCACAGGTGAGTGTTCAGGTGAGTGTGCAGGTGACGTGTGTCTCTGCTCAGCTGGTGGTTCAGCGGATGCAGTGCAGGTTGGATCTTCTTCATTTGTTTGTTCTTGCAGTGTCTCTTGTGTTTTCAGCAAGCGCCTTCGATTCCTCCTCAGGATTTGACCATCCTCTGTTCTGACTATGTAGGATCTTGGACTTACTTCCTCCAGAACAGTAGCTTTCTTATTCCAGCTGTTGGAATCTTCGAGTCTCACTGTGTCATGTCTTGCCAGTGGCACTAAGCTTCTTGATGACTTGTCATAGTTTGCTTTTTATCTCTTTTGCAGATGCTTTTGTTTCTGATTCACCTCTTTGTGCTTCTTTTGCTCTTCAGTGCAGGGAAGCGTGGTGTGTAGCCTACGTCCCATCAGAATCTCAGCACGAGACTTGTCATGTTCAAGCGCTGAAGCTCAGTAATTCAACAGAGCTAGATACGGATCTGAGTGGCTGTCTTGTGCTTTCTTGAGCAGCTGTTTGACTATGTGAACTCCTTTTTCTGCTTTACCATTTGACTGGGCATACAGGGGGCTTGAGGTCACATGTCGAAAGTCATACTCTTTGGTGAAATCCTGGAACTCTTTGCTGCTGTAGCATGGTCCATTGTCACTGTAGACGATCTGTGGGATTCCATGTCTTGCAAATATTGACTTCATGTGTCTAACCACACAAGTAGCAGATATGCTGGGAAGCAGCGCCATTTCTGGATAATTTGACAAGTAGTCGATCACCAGCAGATCCATCCAGATGAAACAGGTCAGTCCCAACTTTCTGCCACGGCTCGTCTGGTAGGTCTGTGATTGCCATTGGCTCTTTTGGCTGTTTTGCGTGATGTCTCACAGCTTAAGACAAGCCTATTGATGTCTGCATTGATTCCTGGCCAATAAACGGCTGTTCTGGCCCTTCTCTTGCATTTTTCTATACCAAGGTGCCCCTCGTGCAGCCTTTTCAGCATCTCTGGTCTCAGTGACTGAGGAATGACAATTCTGTTTTTTCTGAATAGAAGGCCATTGACGACGCTCAGCTCAGCTCTGATGTTGCAATACTGTTGACATGCACCTCTAGGCCAATCCTCATTCAGATTCTTGATGACTTTCTGTAGGCCTGTGTCCTTTTCTGTTTCAGCTGCAATCTGCTTGGATTTCATGTCAGACATGGGTAGTGATTCAGTAATCAGGTTCACGTGGAGAGTCACATCCATCTCTGTGGAGCTCCCACTGCATGCTTCACTCATGTGTCGTCACCCTGGACAGAGCATCAGCAAGCACAATGTGCTTACCCAGTGTGTAGATCAGGTCGAAATCATAGCGTTGTAGCTTCATCATCAGTCTTTGAATTCGTGGTGACATCTCGCTGAGGTTTTTCTTGATGATGGCTATTAACGGCTTGTGGTCTGTCTCTGCCATGAACTTTGGTAAGCCATAGACATAACTGTGGAATTTTTCAAAGTCATATACCAGTCCCAAACACTCCTTTTCAATTTGTGCATAGCGACATTCAGCCATGGATCTTCTTGACACATAGGCGACTGGCCTCCATTGTTCTCCATCAGCCTGTAGTAACACTGCTCCAATCCCATTTTTCGATGCATCAGTGGATATTTTTGTCTTTTTGGACGGGTCAAAGAACGTCAGCACTGGTTCTGTTGTGAGAGTGGTTTTCAGTCGCGTCCATTCCTTTTCATGATCCTCAGTCCAATTGAACTCAATTCTGTCGTGCAACAACCCTCTCAGGTGCACAGTTTTTGAGGACAGGTTTGGTATGAATTTGCCGATGAAATTGAACATTCCCAGCACTCTCAACACACCTTTTTTATCCTCGGGCCTGGACATCTCCAATATTGCTGTCACCTTGCTCTTGTCTGGCTCCACACCTGTTTCTGACAGCTTGTCTGCCAGAAAGGTGATTTCGTTCACAACAAAGTGACATTTTGCTCTGTTCAGCTTTAGTCCATACTTCTGGATGCTTTGGAGTACTTTGATGAGCCTCTCATTGTGCTGTTCCAGTGTGGATTCCCATAGCACGATGTCATCCACATACACACTTACCCCATCAATACCTTCTATGATGTGCTCCATGGTCCTATGGAACACTTCGGGAGCAGAGGAGATTCCAAAAGGCAGCCTTTGGAAAGAGTAGCGGCCAAATGGTGTATTGAATGTACAGTACTTTGTGCTATCCTTGTGTAGTTTTATCTGCCAAAAGCCCTGGGATGCATCCAGCTTGTGAAGAACTTTGCACCAGCCTTCTCACTTTTTATTTCCTCTCTGGTTGGAATTTGGTAATGTTCCCTCTTTATGTTGGCATTCAGGTCTTTCGGATCCATGCACACATGTAGGTCGCCGTTCTGTTTCTTTACACACACCTTCGAATTCTCCCACTCTCCCACTCCAGTGGGAAAATCCAGAGGACTACTACAGGAACCAGTTCTTTGAGGTAGTCGACCTGCTCACCTCTGAGCTGAACCACAGATTTAACCAACATGTTGCATTTTCTGTCGCTGCACTCTCCATCATCACATTCCACACATTTTCGCCATCCATATGAATAAAAGATCACTGTAGATATTGTGGCGAATTCTACTGGAGTGTTCCTGCTCGAAGTTCATTTGCATATTACCGACGACGCAACTGAAGTGTCAATGTTTTGGTTATGTTGTGGGATAGTGAACATGTTAAAAACAGGCATATCTCTTACAGATAGCGGGGATGTGGTGGAAGGTAATGGGGACGTTATGAGAGAAGCTGTATTAGACAACATGCTATTTCCCACCATGAGTGCAAAGAGTAGGAAAATAGATAAGGTCGCTTCTGTGGCCAAGAAAAGAAGATAAGCTGAGACCAATACAAATTTGTGTCTGTTATGACTAGCTTGGCTTGTGGTCATTAAAAGCTTGCTTGTTAACTCTGAAAGGTTGACTGAGAAGTCCATTATTTGACCACGTTACATTGGTGTCAGAAGTGGGATGGACTTCTCTAGACAGCAAACGTTGACCAAAGGGCGTAACCGAAAGTTGGCCGGTGAGCGTATGGAAATCGCTGCTCTCGAAAAGGAGATCAGAGGTCTGATCTCTCTGCCAGATGGGAGCAGCGCAGTGTGGCCTCAGGAAGGGGGAGACCTGTGCCCACCCCTGAGTGCGGTAGACGTGCTGGGTAATGTCCGAGGGGCGGAGTCCCAAGGAAATGGAAAATTTCTTCTCTTTCAGAGCGAGTCCAAATGGGGAGTCCCCGCCACGTCCTGCCCCGACCGTGCGACGAAAAACAGCCAGCGCTTCAAGCCATGGGGAAGCCACCAGAAGCAAGGTGGACATGATCCGTGGAGAGAGAGCCACCAGCGGCGGCCATCGGGAGCAAGTTGGGCACGATTGGAGAGTGTGTCACCAGGGAGAAACATCAGCAGCAAGCTGGACACGATCTACAGAGAGGAAACTTCAACCCAAGTTACTCACTGCCCCACCTGCCACTACTGGAGAGTTGAACACACCTTGCAGATATAGTTACAGTACAAGACTCACCAACTGTACCGACCCCTGGCCAAGTCCAAACACTCCCTCGGTGAAGCTGGGGCGCTACGACGGGAGCTCCAGCTGGGAGGGATTCCTTGCTCAGTTCAACCTGATTGCTAGGGTGATGAGATGGACAGAAAACCAGCAAGTAGTCAACCTAGCAGCAGCCCTGGAGGGAGAAGCAAGGCCGGCACTCCTAGACCTGGCAGCTGGAGAGATATCACTGGGGGCGCTAACCACTGCCCTGGGTCGCCGGTTTGGCAACACCCAATCGCTGATTAGCCTCCGGGATCAACTCCATTCAAGACAGAGACACGGCCAGGAGAAGTTGGGTACCCTGGTGGCTGACATTCAATGCCTGGTGAGCCGTGCATATCCTGATATGCCCCAATCTGCCATCCAATGCCTGGCCCTGGATTCCTTCCTACGGGCTTTACAGCCACCTCACCTCAGGCAACAGGTGCAGCTGGCAAAGCCACTCACCATTGAAGAGGCGCTGCAAAGGGCAGAGGAGGTGGAGGCCATTATGGCGGAAAAAGGAGCGACCCCAACACTGCAGCATCATGTGCGGGCACTGCAGGAAAGTGAGGAGGAGCCACGCACATCCGTCCAGGCAGCACGATGAGCAGAGCCATTTTTGTGCTGGGACTGTGGGAAACCAGGGCACCAAAGAAAGGAGTGTCAGAAGAGGCCTGTCACCCAAGTAGCCGCCTCTTCTGAACCAGGAAATGACCAAGGGTCGGCCTAGAGGGGGACTGGCTGGCCCACACAACCTCCCCCTGGAGTAACAATCCCAGAGTCGTTGGACGCATTGGCGCTGGCTTCAGCCTCCATGTCTCCTGTCAGCTGAATGGCAATACCTGCATTGCCCTGGTCGACACCGGATCCACCATCAGATTGGTGAGACCAGGGGTCCTAGTAGAAGAAGTACAGTGGATGCCAACAGAAGTAAAGATGGAGACAGTTACAGGTCAGTGTGCTAGAATGGAGGGGAGAAGTAAACTGCCCCTTAAGATGGGAGAAATGGAGGTACAGCAAGACTTTTGGCTAGCAAACATACGAGAGGACTGTATCCTTGGACTGGATGCCTTGACAGCTATTGGTGCGGTGGTACGGGCGACCGGTCCACAGCTGGAGGTGGGCAACCAAGTGCTGAATGCCATTACCGTACACAGCAATCCGGGGGGCAATAAAGGTGAACCATGAATCTTGTGCTTGGCTTCAGGGCCATGGGAAGGTACATCACCAGAAATGGCCTCGGCACTGGGAGAACTGGCCCGAAAGTGCATGGAGGGTTTGAGCCAAGAAGAGGGGGAGCAGGTACGGAACCTGCTGATAGAGAACAGACACCTCTTCGCTTTGAGTTATCTGGAGTGTGGCCGCACCAATCTTGTACAGCACCACATTGACACTGGTAATGCGGACCCAGTCCGCCAAAGAGCTCCCCGTCTCCCTCTAAAGAAATTTCAAGAGGCAGAGACAAAGATCCAGGAGATGGCAGCTGCAGGCATCATTGAACCCTCGGATAGCCCGTGGGCATCCCCTGCCGTGCTGGTTACCAAGAAGGATGGTTCCCTCCGATTTTGTGTGGACCATCGGCGACTAAACAACCTGACCCGGAAGGACTCATACCCACTCCCCCGCATCGATGAAGCTCTGGACTGTTTGGCAGGTTCCCAATGGTTCAGCTCCCTGGATCTAAGAAGTGGGTACTGGCAGGTAGAGATGGCCCCAGAATCCCAGGCAATGACTGCCTTCACCATTGGCTAAGGACTCTGTCAGTTCACATTCATGCCATTTGGCTTATGTTATAGCCCGACCACATTTGAACGCCTCATGGAGCGTGTCCTTGGCCCCATCCCTCGCTCTGCCTGCGTGGTGTACCTGGATGACCTCCTGGTGCATGCAGCTACGTTTACAGAGGCCCTCTCCAACCTCCGATTGGTGCTCGAATGCATCAAGGCAGCCAACCTACGACTGAATCCGAGAAAATGCAATCTATTGCAGCGGGAGACAAGGTTCCTTGGACATGTGATGGGGCCCGGAGGTGTGTCCACAGACCCTGACAAGGTCACTGCAGTCAGGGATTGGCCAACGCCCACCTCAGGAAAGGAGGTGAGGAGTTTTCTGGGACTGGCATCATATTACTGTCGGTTCGTGCATGCCTTGGCAGACAAAGCCCGTCCACTCCACCAGCTCACCGAGAAGGGACGACGGTTCCACTGGACTGAAGCATGTGAGAGCTCCTTTCAGATACTCCGGAAAGCATTGACCCAAGCACCAGTGCTAGTCCTCCCAGACCAGCAGCGGCCATTCATACTTGACACTGATGCCAGTGATGTAGGCGTAGGAGCAGTCCTGTCGCAGCCCAGTGGGGAAGGGGAAAGAGTGGTGGCCTATTACAGTAGAGCCTTGCGTAAGGAAGAAAGGAACTTCTGTGTGTCTCGGAGAGAACTCCTGGCAGTAGTACAAGCCATAAAGCATTTTAAGCCTTACCTGTATGGAAAGGACTTCCTACTGAGGACGGACCATGCATCGCTCTGCTGGCTGCTTAGCTTCAAAGAACCAGAAGGGCAGGTAGCCAGATGGATAGAAGCCTTGCAGGGATTTACCTTCACCACAGAGCACCGAAGAGGCAGCCGACATAACAATGCTGATGCTGTCTCCAGACGCCGCTGTTCTGATCAGGCCTGCCGCCATTGTAGCCGGTTGGAGACTTGAGAACAGCAACGGGTGGATCGTGTCACAGGGCGGACACTTGTGGTCCCAAGTGCGCCACTGGAGGAGATGTGACCAACCGAGATAGGGGAATTCCAACATCGGGCCAGCCACCTGGGACCCATGATACGTTGGCTAGCACATAAAGAGGTCCCAAGTAGAGAGATGGCAGGTCCCCACTCCCCCACCACCAAGGCATTGCCGGGACAGTGGAACTCACCCGTGCTTCATGAGGGCTGCCTATATCGTGTGTGGGAAGAGCCAAGGAGGGAGGCAGTACCTGGCAACTAGTTGTTCCCCACGCACTACAGAGTCCCAGCCTATACTCTCCCATCACTCCACCACTTTATCACTACAGAGTCCCAGCCTATACTCTCCCATCTCTCCACCACTTTGTCACTACTGAGTCCCAGTTTATATGCTCCCATCACTCCACCACTTTATCACTACAGAGTGAGTCCCAGTTTATATGCTCCCATCACTCCACCACTTTATCACTACAGAGTCCCAGCCTATATGCTCCCATCACTCCACCACTGTATCACTACTGAGTCCCAGCCTATACGCTCCCATCACTCCACCACTTTATCACTACAGAGTCCCAGCCTATACTCTCGTGTCACTCCACCACTTTATCACTACAGAGTCCCAGCCTACACGCTCCCATCACTCCACCACTTTATCACTACTGAGTCCCAGCTTATGCGCTCCCATCACTCCACCACTTTATCACTACGGAGTCCCAGCCTATACTCTCCCATCACTCCACCACTTTATCACTACTGAGTCCCAGCCTATATGCTCCCATCACTCCACCACTTTATCACTAGAGTCCCAGCCTATACTCTCGTGTCACTCCACCACATTATCACTACTGAGTCCCAGCCTATACTCTCGTGTCACTCCACCACATTATCACTACTGACTCTCAGCCTATACGCTCCCATCACTCCACCACTTTATCACTACAGAGTCCCAGCCTATACTCTCGTCTCACTCCACCACTTTATCACTACTGAGTCCCAGTCTATACTCTCGTGTCACTCCACCACATTATCACTACTGAGTCCCAGCTTATGCGCTCCCATCACTCCACCACTTTATCACTACAGAGTCCCAGCCTATATGCTCCCATCACTCCACCACTGTATCACTACGAAGTCCCAGCCTATACGCTCGTGTCACTCCACCACTTTATCACTACTGAGTCCCAGCCTATACTCTCCCATTACTCCACCACTTTATCGCTACTGAGTCCCAGCCTATACTCTCCCATCACCCCACCACACTATCACTACGAAGTCCCAGCCTATATTCTCCCATCACTCCACCATTTTATCACTACGATGTCCCAGCCTATACTCTCCCTTCACTCCACCACTTTATCACTATGAAGTCCCTGACGAGCGAGCTACAAAAAATAAAAAATAAAAATGGACGTGACCATATCACAGTACCAGAATACACAGTTAAAAAGAAGCCTCTACTTGTATCAGTTTGACACAAGGTAAATTGTTACTGACCCAAAGTCAAAGATGTCACCACAGGGGGGCGACGTTGTACTGCTAGATGGGCACACGCGTTCACTTATTCAAAGGACTTATCAGTTAGAATAAAGGCAGACAGTTTGTATGTGGTCAGGAAATGGCAAACGGACAAACATCCTGCCTGATACTCAGGGGATTAAACTGGCGTGCAACACGAACCATTTTCATGTTGTCCCCTCTATTTATCTTTTTCAGAGCTGTGCCCAGACAACAATGAAAGCCCAGAGTGAGAAAAAACCCCAAAGAAAAACAAAAAAAGAAGTGGAAGATATTGTGTGTTTGCATCAAAGAAAAATTCTTTTAGATTTGTTTTGTTCGAAACAACTTTCACTTTATGCAGTTTCATTAATTACGTTCAAAATATTTAATTGTATGAGCTCCAGTGAACAAGAAGTAATTAACAACCATATCCAGCCTGTTTCTTTATCTATAATGTACTGAAAACTTGCATTTGGAGCATACTGCGTTATGAAATAAATGTGTCAAGGCAATAAAGACATTCAAAGTTCATCTTTACATGATGGTCTCTATAGCTTTTATGTTTTTTCTTAAGAAGAAAATTGTAATCTTCATATATTTTATGCACACTCAATGTATACAATTTAGCAAATAAAAAAAATGCAACAAAAAATGAGAAAAGAATTGCAATATATGTTTTATTCAAGGGGGTTGTAAAATGAGTCCATGGATAGCAGATAGCATGACAACAGAACAACACTAAATCCAACGAACTCTTTATGTAAACAACAATGAAAACACAAAGTTAATTCACAAGTGCAAATATTTCCAGATCACCTAGCGCTGGAGTAAGTCAACCTTCAGTCTACCATACGAAAAAAAAACTTTTTTCAAATAATAGCACACATAACCTGATTTAGGGTATTAGTGTAGCAAGTATATTTTCAGCAATCTTATATACTTTATAGGAATGAACTCAAATGCAATTCAATTCAGATGCTTTTTTTTTCTTTTCTGTAGGTTTGCCAGTATGGAGAAGGGCCCGAAGCCTATATTAGTCTCATTTTGGGCCAGGGTCATCATGTCTCTATACTTAAGCCATTAGCTTGCTGTAATGGCTCCTTACAACAT
Organism: Lampris incognitus; assembly: GCF_029633865.1. Lineage (NCBI taxonomy): Eukaryota > Metazoa > Chordata > Actinopteri > Lampriformes > Lampridae > Lampris > Lampris incognitus. Next base: position 154,771,687 of record NC_079211.1, on the reverse strand, counting down.
TCTGAAAGCTCTCCATCTTGGTCGACCTGGTGCTATCTTTCCATCCGCTGGTTCTGGTACTGCCAGTCTGTGAGCTGCTGTCTGACCCCGACAGAGGTCTGCATCCCAGCAGAGCTGCCACTTGCTTCTGACACTGGGATGAGCCGAAGTAATATATGACTGGGTCCAGGCAGCAGCTAATGCTACCAATGCATATGGAGAGAAGGTAGGCCTGGTAGGAACTGTCATTACCTCTATGAACCAACTTCACATAGTGAACAATCAGTATAATATTAGTGGGAGTGAAGCAGGCCACAAACACTACCAGTACAACCACCGCCATCACAACCGCTCGAGTCTTCTTGGCACGGTTCTGTATGTTGACTGCAGCCAGGGCTTGGACAATGCGTATGTAGCAGGCAGCAGTGAAGACAAGTGGGATGAAGAAGAAAATAGAGGAGTAGATGGGAAAGAAGTAAATGTAGTAGGCCTTCTGTGTGTCCACATCCTGCACATCGTGACAGGTGGTGATGCCCAGATCTGGCAGGTGGAGGGTCTGTCCTGAGGACAGGAGAGGGATCACCCCCCCCAGTGCCAACAGCCACATGGTAACACATATAGCAGAGGCCGTCTGAGGGCTGCGCCACGTCAGGGAGTCTATAGGGTACACCACGGCCATGAAACGGTCTATACTGATACACATCATGAGGAGGACAGAGCAGTACATGTTGCAGTAGAAGGCTGCCGTGACCACTCTACACATGAGGGACCCATAGATCCAGTTGTTGCCATGATAATGGTAGGCGATCTTGAATGGGAGGAGCAGGGCAAACAGAAGGTCAGCACAGGCCAAGTTAAGCATGTAAATCACTGCTGGCTTCCTTGGTTGGATCCGACGCACAAACATCACAACAGCAATGAGGTTGAGTGGCACACTGATGATAAAGACGAAGATGTAAACAGTTGGGATAATTGCAGTTGCCAGATGACCTTTGAGAAAGCTTTTGGCTTCGACTGAGACAGAATAATGCTTCTTGGTTGGGTGGTGCGGGCCATGGTGGCCGTGCTTTCTCACTGGCTCATCCTCTGAGCCAGACCCCAGGTCATCCCTCATGTTGTCCAATGCAGACAGATCCAGATAATCTATTGGCTCATCAGTCACCGTTACAAAGTGACCAGAGAAAGTCCTCAGGAAAGGCTGTGAACCTAGGGAGATGGTGGTAAAAAAAAAAAAAGCAGAAAAGATTAAATATTGTACATAATGGATGCAAGTACATATTCTTTTTGCAAACAAGTGCTCCTAGGATTTGAATTTTTACAACAGGCTGAATGAAAAAGTTCATCAAAGTTTTGATGTAATATCCATCCATCCATTAGCTGAACCGCTTATCCTGCTCTCAGGGTCGTGGGGATGCTGAAGCCTATTCCAGCAGTCATTGGGCGGCAGGCGGGGAGACACCCTGGACAGGCCACCAGGCCATCACAGGGCCAAGACACGCACACACACAAACATTCATACCTAGGGAAAATGTAGTACGGCCATTTCACCTGACCTACATGTCTTTGGACTGTGGGAGGAAACCGGAGCCCCCAGGGGAAACCCACGCAGACACGGCGAAAACATGCAAACTCCACACAGAGGACAACCCGGGATGACCCACCAAGGTTGGACTACCCGCGGCTCGAACTCAGGACCTTCCCGCTGTGAGGTGACAGTGTTAACCCCTGCGCCACCCTTTGATGTAATAGGCTGTTTCTTTATGCTAAGACCAAATGAATGTTCAATAGCTGTTGAGGAGGGCCCTTTAACCGGCCTCTTTATGTATTCATTTATTTATTTTTACTAGTATTATGGGCCTTTATTGCTGTTATAAACTGATTCAGGGAGGGCTGCAGACTACCACATGTCTCCTCCAATACATGTGGAGTCGCCAGCCGCTTCTTTTCACCTGACAGTGAGGAGTTTCACCAGGGGCACGTAGTACGTGGGAGGATCACGCTATTCCCCCTGTTCCCCCTCCCCCCTGAACAGGTGCCCCGACCGACCAGAGGAGGCGCTAGTGCCGAGACGGGTATTCTACCGACGATCCCCTTGCTGGCAGGCAATGGAATAGACCGTCAGTCCACCCAGACACCTATGAGGTTTCACCTTTGAGAATTAAAACGGCTGCTCTTTCAGTGCACTTATGTTCGATTTTAGGCACTCTATAGTTTACGGAGATGGCACCTGGCCCTATTTCTGAGGCAAATGTATAATTGACAGTGGTTTACCTAATGTGTGCACTATTCTTTTTGTTCTTCATTGTACCTTATCTTCTTTATAATGTACAGCCTTGTATTGTGGATTCATGGTGGAGTTTGTTCATTACAACGGGAATGGAGGTTAACTACGAACAGGGTAGGATTGACCTCGGTTAGGAAGCACTGTATCCAGGGAGATACACAAACTTAAAGTTCCCATTGGGACTAAGGTTTTGTTTTTGTGTGAGTGTGTGTGTGTATGCATGTCTACCCGTCCCCTCCTTTTTTTGTTTCTTCCCACTTCACTTCACCCTTCCCTTTCTTTACTGCTCAAGCAATGACAAAATTTAAGGGACCATGTCAGTGAGTGGTAGAAATATCCATTTCATTTCTTGGAATGTTAAAGGGATGAACAGTGCCACTAAAGCCAAGAAGGTAATTACACACTTACAACATCTTGGGGGGGAAGCTCTGCTTTTTACAAGACATACCTTCGCACATCAAATATTTCTCGCATCAAATGGTCATAGATGGGTCACATGTTTCATTCTAGGTTTTCCAAGAGGGCTACAGTGGCTGCTGTCATCATACACAGGGATATTGCCTTTGAACCAACTACCAGCTTTCCCCATGGTAGACCACTCTCTAAATTTGTGATTTAACTCACGCTTTTTATCCGAACTTAAATTAAAGATTTTCTTCATTCATACGTTCATTCATCATCACCCGCTTCTCCGGGGTCGGGTCGCGGTGGCAGCAAGCCAAGTAGGGCACTCCAGACGTCCCTCTCCCCAGCAATGCCCTCTAGCTCCTCCTGGGGGATTCCAAGGCGTTCCCAGGCCAGATTTGACATGTAGTCCCTCCAGCGAGTTCTGTGTCTACCCCGGGGTGTCCTCCCAGTTGGACGTGCCCGGTAAACCTCCAAAGAAAGGCGCCCAGGAGGCATCCTAATCAGATGCCCGATCCACCTCAACTAGCTCCTTTCGACGCGAAGGAGCAGCGGCTCTACTCCAAGCTCCCTCCGGATGTCGGAGCTCCTCACCCTATCTCTAAGGCTGAGCCCAGACACCCTACGGAGGAAACTCATTTCAGCCGCTTGTATCCGCGATCTCACCCTTTCGGTCACTACCCAAAGCTGATGACCATAGTTGAGGGTTGAAACGATGATTGACTGGTAAATTGAGAGCTTTGCTTTCTGGCTCAGCTCCTTCTTCACCACAACGGTCCGGTACAACGTCTGCTGATGCTGCACCAATCCGCCTGTCAATCTCCTGCTCCAACTACCCTCACTCGTGAACAAGACCCCGAGATACTTGAACTCCTTCACCTGAGGCAAAAACTCATCCCTAACCCGGAGGGAGCAATCCACCATTTTCCGGTAGAGAACCATGGCCTCAGGCTTGTAGGTGCTGACTGATCCCAGCCATTTCACACTCAGCTGCAAACCACCACAGTGTGCGCTGGAGGTCGCGTTCTGATGAAGCCAACAAAACCACATCATCTGCGAAGAGCAGAGATGCAATTCTGAGGTTCCCAAAACGGACACACTCCTCACCTTGGCTGCACCTTGAGATCCTGTCCATGAATATCACAAACAGAATCGGAGACAAGGGACAACCTTGACGGAGTCTAACTCCCACCGAAAATGTGTTTGACTTTGTGCCGGAATGCGGACACAGCTCTCAGTTTGGTTATACAAGGACCAGATGGCTTGTAACTACTGCCCCGGTAACCCATACTCCCGCAGTACCCCCCACAGAGTGCTCCAGGGTACACGGTCGTAAGCCTTCTCCAAGTACACAAAACACATGCAGACTGGCTGGTCAAACTCCCGTGCCCCCCTCAGCACTTCCGCAAGGTTAAAAAGTTGGTCTGTTGTTCCACGGCCAGGACGGAATCCGCATTATTCCTTCTGGATCTGAGGTTTGACAATCGGTCGGAGCCCCCTTTCAAGCACCCTGGAGTAGACTTTCCCAGGGAGGCTGAGTAATGTGATGCCCCGATAATTGGATCACAACCTCTGGGGAGGGGCCAGACTAAGGGCGATTCCCATAAAAATCCAATTAATTTACACCAGCAGAGTTACAGCACCTCGCCCGGAGAAGGGAAACCGGGGCCCCCTCCTGGAGCCAGACCTCGGAGGGGAGCTCGCCGGCAAGCGTCTGATGGCCAGGTTTTTCGGGCCCGAAAAAACAACATGGACCCACCACCTCGTGGACCCACCACACACGGGGATGAGCATTGGGGTAGGGTGCAATACAGGCCGGGCGGCAGGCAAAGGCGGGGACTAGGGCGTGCTGACTTCCGGCATCGCAGATTGGTCCTCGGGAAGTGGAATGTCACCTCTTTGGCAGGGAAGGAGCCTGAGCTGGTGCGGGAGGTGGAGCGGTACCAACTAGATATAGTTGGGCTCACCTCCACGCATAGCATGGGCTCTGGCACCAAACACCTGGAGAGGGGCTGGACTCATTACTTTTCCAGAGTTGGCCGAGGTGACAGGTACCAGGTGGGTGTGGGGATACTCACAAGTCCACAGTTGAGCGCCGCCATGTTGGAGTTCTCCCCGGGGAATGAGAGGGTCGCCTCTATATGGCTGCGAGTCGCTGGGGGGAAGGCTCTGACTGTTGTGTGTGCTTATGCACTGAATAACACTTTGGAGTATCCAGCCTTCTTGGAGTCTCTGGGTGGCGTCCTGGATAGGGCTCTGCCTCAGGACTCTATAGTTCTCCTGGGGGACTTCAACGCTTACGTGAGCAATGATGGAGAAACCTGGAGGGGCATGATTGGGAGGAATGGCCTCCCCGATCTGAACCCGAGCAGTGCCTTGTTATTGGACTTCTGTGCAAGTCACGGATTGGCAATAACAAACACCATGTTCAAACATAAGGTAGTTCATAAGTGTACTTGGTACCAGAACACCTTAGGCCGAAGATCGATGATAGACTTTGTGGTCGTGTCATCAGATCTGCGGCCGTATGTTTTGGACACTCGGGTGAAGAGAGGAGCAGAACTGTCAACTGATCACCACCTGGTGGTGAGTTGGATCAGATGGCAGGGAAGGCTGCCGGACAGAACTGGCAAATCCAAACGTGTAGTGAGGGTGAACTGGGAACGTGTGGTGGAGGTCCCTGTCTGTGAGGTCTTCAACTCCCACCCCCGGAAGAAGTTCTCATGTATCCCGAGGGAGGCTGCGGACATGGAGTCTGAGTGGGCCATGTTCAAAGCCTCTATTGCAGATGCGGCAGGCAGGAGCTGTGGTCAAAAGGTCATCGGTGCCTGTCGAGGTGGCAATCTAAGAACCCGATGGTGGACACCAGTGGTGAGGGAAGCCGTCAGGCTGAAGAAGGAGGCCTTTTGGACTTGGTTGGCCCAGGGGTCTCCTGAAACAGCTGACAGGTACCGGGAGGCAAGAAGGACTGCCGCTTCGGCGGTCGCGGAAGGAAAAACGCGGGTATGGGAGGAGTTCAGTGAGGCTATGGAGGAGGACTTTCGGTTGGCCTCAAGGAAGTTCTGGCAAACCATACGGCAACTCAGGAAGGGGAAGCAGGGCTTGACTCAGGCTGTGTTCAGCTGGGCATGGGAACTATTGACCCAGACTGGGGATGTTGTCAAGTGGTGGAAAGAACTCTTTGAGGAGCTCCTGAACCCGGCTAACATGTCCTCAGTGGAGGGGGTGGAGTCTGAAGACTCAGAGGAAGCCCCACCCATATTCCTGGCAGAGGTCTCTGAGGTAGTTAAAAAGCTCCTCAGTGCAAAGGTGCCAGGTGTGGATGAGAGACGCCCTGAGATGCAGAAGGCTCTGGACATTGTTCGGCTGTCTTGGTTAACATGCCTCTTCAGTGTCGCATGGACTGTCGCGTGGGACAGTACCTGTGGAGTGGCAGACTGGTGTGGTGGTAAAGATTTTCTTATTACACAAATTCAAATTTTCTTTGAAATAAATGAACCACCAGATATTGGTAGTGATATACTTTGGGAGTCCTTCGAGGCTTATCTATGCAGATTATTTATTTTATCGCCCATTTTAACAAATCGGGGCATTCCAAATTGCAAGAAATATCAGATGAGATCGAAAACTAGACAGCCAATATTCAGCAAATCCCTCTCCCATTCTTTATAAAAAAAATTTTTTTTAAAAACGGCTTCAGCTTCAATCTCAACATTATCTGTTCTGAACTGGTAAGGCGGATACGCAACTCTTGCAAACCAAGCAACGTTTCTTCGAGCAAGGAGACAAGGCAGGCAAACTCGCACTTGCATATCAAGTGCGAGTGGCTAGTACCTCTAGACTGATTCCTAGAACAAAATCTCCTATGGGTGATACCACAGCAGACCCTATGGAAATCAATAAAACAATTTCAAGTTATTATAAATCAAATCAAATCAATTTTATTTGTATAGACCAATATCACAATTACAAATTTGACTCAGTAGGCTTAATAGCAACACAACATCCTGTCCTTAGACACTCTCACCGGATAAGGAACAACACCCTAAAAAAAAAAAACCTTTAACATGGAGAAAAAATAGGAAGAAACCTCAGGGAGAGCAACAGAGGAGGATCTCTCTCCCAAGATGGACAACGTGCAATGGCTGTTGTGCCGTCCACTTTCAGCAGGTAAGGGCGGTCCCAGAAAGAAGGCCAATTATCAACAAAGTTGAATCCCTGCTCATTACAGTAACGAGCCAGCCAGCAGTTAATTGAGGTGAGCCTACTGCACATCTCATCATTACCCCTCACAGGTAAGAGACCAGAGACAATTAATCGATGCCGACACATCTTTCTTGCAAACTCAAGCATCCTGACTAGGCTGGCTTTTGTGATCTGATTGCTTCATCCTAGCATTATTGGTGCTGACATGAATAACAAGGTTGCTGAAAGTAGTGGTGCTGTGTGCCTGGGTTCCCTGACTCTCCCTCCGTGATGCCAGCACCCTAAGATTATCCTCTATGTCGGAGACTCTGGCCCCAGGTAAACAGTGAACCAAGGCTGGCGAATCTAATCTAACATTGCGGGTAATGGAGTCTCCTATCACTAGCGTGCGTTGCTTTACTCTGTCGACAGAAGGGGGAGAAGCACGATGGCCGGTAGGACTACCAACAGGGCTGGTGAGTGATGAAAACTGGTTTGCAGTCGGGAGAGGTGACTGCAGACCAGGCCACACGACCGGTGGCTTGCTCTTTCGAGCCTTCCCACGCCGGTAAACAGAGACAAACTCCGACACATCTGCCGGCGAAGCTGGGCTAGTGCTAACAATAGCAGGCCTGCTGTCAGGCCCGGGGCTACTGAGCTAGTGCTAACAATAGCAGGTGTGCTGTCAGACCCGGGGCTACTGAGCTAGTGCTAACAATAGCAGGTGTGCTGTCAGGCCCGGGGCTACTGAGCTAGTGCTAACAATAGCAGGTGTGCTGTCAGGCCCGGGGCTACTGAGCTAGTGCTAACAATAGCAGGCGTGCTGTCAGGCCCGGGGCTACTGAGCTAGTGCTAACAACAGCAGGCGTGCTGTCAGGCCCGGGGCTACTGAGCTAGTGCTAACAATAGCAGGCGTGCTGTCAGGCCCGGGGCTACTGAGCTAGTGCTAACAATAGCAGGCGTGCTGTCAGGCCCTGGGCTACTGAGCTAGTGCTAACAATAGCAGGTGTGCTGTCAGGCCCGGGGCTACTGAGCTAGTGCTAACAATAGCATGCCTGCTGTCAGGCCCGGGGCTACTGAGCTAGTGCTAACAATAGCAGGCCTGCTGTCAGGCCCGGGGCTACTGAGCTAGTGCTAACAATAGCAGGTGTGCTGTCAGGCCCGGGGCTACTGAGCTAGTGCTAACAATAGCAGGCCTGCTGTCAGGCCCGGGGCTACTGAGCTAGTGCTAACAATAGCAGGTGTGCTGTCAGGCCCGGGGCTACTGAGCTAGTGCTAACAATAGCAGGCGTGCTGTCAGGCCCGGGGCTACTGAGCTAGTGCTAACAACAGCAGGCCTGCTGTCAGGCCTGTGAATGTAATAGAGCTAACTGCTAAGCTAGGCTAAGCTCAAGCTAGTAACAAACTAGGAATGAGAAGCTGCCTACTTAACACAAGATTCGTATAAGAAAGAAAACGAGAGAATCTAGCGATAAGTGAACTAAGCACAGAAAATAGCTAAATCAGAAAAAAATGAAGGGGTTAGGGCAGAATATAGAGAAGAAATAGTAAAAAAAATAAGTTGTCGATCTCACAAAGGCGGAAGCTGGAAATTGAGTTTTCTCGACATGATTGGGACAGCCCTAATCCTCTTGACCTTCTAACATACCCCCAAGTGGGTGAGCAGGGTTGCAGTGATATGGGTGCACCCTTAACTATTTCTTAAATAAAGGAGGCAATCAAATCTTTACAAAGTAGTAGATCACCTGGACCTGATGGCTACACTTCAGTTTTTTTAAAGCCTTTCCCACTGTACTCATCCCAATCTTGGTGAGGGTATGCAATGATGCCCTTCTGAAGGCCCATCTACTACCTACCATGTGGGAAGCTTCAGTCACTTTGTTGCTCAACAAGGACAAGGGCCCACTCCTCTGTAGCAGCTAGAGGCCAATCTCCAATTTGAATGTACATTCTAAGATATTGGCTAAGGTCATGTCTTGTTGTCTCCAGAAGTTCTCCCCAGCCCGGATCAATCCTGACCAGACCAGCTTTATCTCGGGAAGACAATCATTTTCTAACACCAGGTGGCTGTTCAATATTCTTTTTTCTTCCACCACTAACTCACCTGAAATTTTGCTCTCTTTAGATGCTGAAAAAGTGTTCGATAGAGTGGCAGTATCTGTTCTACATACTTAACATCAGCCGCATCCTGACTCCCCTCCTCTACTCCCTGTACACCCATGACTGCGTGACCACACATTGTAGCTCCAACTTGGTGATAATGTTTGCTGACGACATGACGGTGATGGGCCTGATCACCGACGATGACTAGACGCCATACAGGAGAGAGGTCAACAATCTAACAAAGTGGTGCCAGGAGAATAACCTCTCTCTCAATGTCGACAAAACCAAGGAGCTGATGATGTGGACTACAGCAAATGAGGGGGGAGGCTAGACCCCATCACCATCAACGGGACTGCTGTAGAGGGTCAAGAGCTTCAAGTTCGTCAGTGTCCACATTACCGAGGACTTCACCTGGGACGAACACACCAGCCACGTGGTGAAAAAGGCACAGCAACGCCTCTTTCACCTCAGGCAACTGAAGAAGTTTGGCATGGGGCCCAAGATTCTACGGGCTTTCTGTAGAGGGACAACCGAGAGCATCCTGACTGGATGCATCACCACCTGGCATGGGAACTGTGCTGCCCACAACCGCAAAACACTGCAGAGGGCACGGACAGCCCAGTGGATGTGAGTTTCCCTCCATCCAGGACCTATACAATGGATGTTGTGTCAGCAAAGCCCATAGGATTATCAAAGACCCCAGCCACCCCAACTGTGGACTGTTACAGCTGCTACCATCAGGCAAGTGGTACCAGCCTCAAAGCCCAGACCAGTAGGCTCTGGAACAGCCTTTTCCACCAAGCAACCAGGATTTTGAACAAAGAACATTAAAGACACTAAGCCTGGTGTCGGACTGACTGGTACTGACCTATGGTCTTCAGTGGTATAATCAGTTTACACACAAATACACACACACACACACACACAGACATAGCTTGGCATACACAAACACACACAAATATGCAAACAACTACACACACATATGCAGATTATTAAGGCTGGGCCTACACACACACACACACACACAGAGAACCTTACATACACTGCACACTATTTATTATTATTACTGCTTTTTTGTTCTGTTTTGCTGTTATTTTATTATTATTGTTGCTGCCGTGTTGAGGAGCCAAAACACAAAAATTTCACTCTCTTGTACTTGTATAATGAGACATAACAAATAAAGAATATTGAATCTTGAATCTAAACAAATTTGTTTTTGGCTCTGATTTTGTTTCATAGATAAACTCTTCTATGAATCCCCTGTAGCATCAGTCAGTGTTAATGGCATAAAATCTGGTCTATTCCCACTTTTCCACAGCACCTGCTAAGGATGCCCTCTGTCCCTGATGTGGTTTACTCTCGCTGTTGAGCCCTCAGCCATATGGCTTCATAATGAGGAGCGATTTGAGGGCATCACACGTTTTGGTCAAGTCAAGTCAATTTTATTTGTATAGCTCAATATCAGAAATGACAAATTTGCCTCAAGGGGCTTTACGTCAACACAACATCCTGTCCTTTGACCAGGGGTGGGCAAACTTATCCAGAAAGGGCCGGTGTGGGTAAAGGTTTTTGTTCCAACCAACCAGTTACACACCTGATCCCACTAATCAACCAGTAGAGTCTTTGCTGTGGAACTTGATTAGGAGACACAGGTGTGTAATTGCTTGGTTGGAAAAAAAACTTGCACCCACACTGCCCCTTTCTGGATAAGTTTGCCCACCCCTGCCTTAGACCCTCGCATCGGATAAGGAAAAATTCCCTAAAGAAATTCTTTAACAGGGAGAAAAAAAATAGGAAAAAACCTCAGGGAGAGCAACAGAGGAGGGATCTCTCTCCCAAGATGGACAATGTGCAATGATGTTGTGTTTACACAATTTACACAATACAACATTGAAAGAGGATAACATAATTATAATGGAATTATAAAACATATGAAGAATATAATGAGGAGGATGCCAAGCATCTGGTGGGTTTTCGCCGGGTGCTCCGATTTCCCCCACCATCAAAAAAGACATGCATGTTAGAGTTAGTACTCCTGTCTGTGCCCTTGACCGAGGCATGGCAAGTCGAACTGGAGTTGGTCCCCGGGTGCTGCACGGCGGCTGCCCACTTCTCCGAGCTACACAGCTAGGATGGGTCACCCTGTGGGGATCAATACAGTATCTAAAAATAAAAAATGAGAAAGCTGTGTCCAGATGCCGCTAGAACAGCCCCAGGACCCGAGCCACGTGACCAGCATCACCATGTAAATAAAATAAAAAAAGTCATGCATCTTAGTGAGAGAAGGATATAACATTGAAACAGGATAACAAAATTATATGGATTTATAAGATATGTAAAAAGAAAATGTGATGAGGGGGATGCCAAGCAGTGTCCAGGTGGCGACCACCATCACCATGGAGACCTGGGAGGAGGACAGACTGCACGTGCACACAAGCGAGACTCATATCAGACCATTCACACAGAAAGAGATTCAGAGAGAGAGAAAAGACATGTGAGAGAAGAAAACAGTTTGCAATAGTCAATTATCTATATGCTATAATCTGGCTGGCAGAACAGTACTTGGTAAATTCATTGAGACAGAAACTGACCCACCACGCAGTACAGCAGTGGTGGCTAACCATGTGCCATGGAGAGCCATGTGTATGCAGGTTTCATTTGTATTTGGTCTATCCCATAAGTTATCTTTGTATGCAGACAACCTTTTGTTTTACATTTCTAATCCAATGTCCTCCATCCCAGTAATCTTAAGCATTCCAGAGCCATTTAGGAAATGTTGTGTTTCTAAACAACTGCCAGAAAAGTGAACATTTCCCTATTAACTCCCTCACTGAAAGACTTCAGGCTCTTTTCTTTTAGAAAGGTCATGGAAGGATTCAGATACCTAGGAATCTTCACCACAAAATCATTTACAGAGCTCTTTGTTAAAAATGTCCGCCAATCATTAAATCGCTGTACATTGGATTTAGCCAGATGGCCCTCCCTTCTTCTCTCTCTACTGGGACACGCTAATCTGATAAAAATGGTGGGGCTACCCCAGTCTCTGTATGCCTCCCAACATATTCCAATATTCATTAGTAAATAGTTTTTCATTGCTTGATCAACTGATAAATTCATTCCCGCAGTGTAATACATGAGCACGTATCAAGAGAACAGTCCTTCAACTTCCCAAGTCTAAAGGGGGCCTGGCATTGCCAAATTTCTGCCAATACTTTTGGGACTGTAACATCAACAAACTTCTTTTTTGGAATACTTATATGCCACCAGGTGAGCAACCCCAGTGGGCCCTGATGGAAATGTTCTCTTCATGTCTCTCACTTTTGTCATTGTTCTGTTCGCAGTTACCACTCTCAAACAAGTTGCTCAGAACCCAATTATAACTAACACTTAAAAAAATTGGAATCAGTTTAGGGGACAGTTTGGCCTACATGCACTGTCAACTCTAGCTCCAATCGTTTGTAACCACCTATCCCTACCATCCTGCTTGGATCCAGTTTTCCACACCTGATCAAACAAGTCTGCTGACTATTAATGACCTTAATGTTAAAGGTGTTTTTCCTTGTTTGCAGATTTATCAGAAAAAAGCAACCTTCCAAATACTTACTTGTTCTACTTCTTACAGATTCTGCACTTTGGGCAAAATCAATTCCCACAATTTCCTAACCGCCCTTCAGATTCTATGATTGACTTTTTTCACTTAATACTAGGCTAAAGAGGTTCACTTCAATCATATATGATCACCATTTTCAACCAACATGTTTTGACTCCCTAAAGGCCACCTGGGTCCAGGACCTCAGGATTACCATGTCAGATGAGCAATGGGGGCATATACTACTACACCTTGTACACACCTCTTGTATATGTGCAAGGCAGTCCTCTGCAGTGCAAGATCTTACAGAGTCCATTTCACCAATGCAAGACTAGCCAAGATATACCTTGACAGAACTGATACATGCACCAGATGTAAACAATCACCCGCTGACTATATGCAAGTTTTGGCCATGCCCATAATTGTCAGAGTTTTGGCCTGCAATATTTGATACACTTAGCGGAGTTCTAGGTAAAACAGTAGACCACGACCCCCTCACTGCCCTTTTCGGAATTCCTTCTATGCCAAAGACACCCAAAGCTACACAACAAGCTATCGCATTCATCACTCTGTTTGCTAGGAGGCTTGTTCTCCTTAAATGGATACATCCTGCCCCACCTAGTCATTATAGATGGATTCATGAGATACTGCACTGCATTAGACTTGAGATGATTAGTTTTTTTCCTGAGAGATTCCCTAAAGACTTTCCATAAAACTTGGCAACCCTTTTTAGGACATATTGACATCCTGTCTATCAATGATGAAATCAACAATAACTGAGCTGAACACAACCCCCCCCACCCCAATTATTTTATTTCATTCTATCTTATCCTTATCTGAATTTCATGTTTTCCTTGTTTATATTTGTTTATCTATTTTCCTTTCCCTGTCCTGGTATGCATGTGTGTGAATGAGACTCCTGGGTAGGTGGGTGGGGGTGGGGGACCGACCAAGAACTGGTGTGGGTGGAAGTGGGGTTGACGAGAATGGATGGGAGCAGGCTGGAGTGAGGTTTGCAATAGCTAACCACAGAACACTGTTAATACTTCTGTTAATTAAGTATGTTGTTAATTTCTGTGCAAAACCAATAAAGAGATTTGAAAATGAAAGTTCTGATGTAATTCTGAATTCATCGCTCATCTGACAATAAACTCATTCATCGTATTATCACCATTGAATGTTTTTAATTTTACTTCGTTTTTGCCAAATCCAGCAGGGTGATGGGATGTATGAGGGCTTTACGCATAAAAGCACTGTCTGCAGCGAAGGGCAACACGATGGTAATCACGAATATATGGAACAATTTCAAAGTTTGCCATAATGTAGGTCCTTAGAACAATGAAAATATACAACAATAAAAAGGAACTAAATGTAAAGTTACAGCATCAACCCATGTAATGTGAAGTCTAATCCCTGCGAAACCAAACGCTACACCTACCAGGGAACTAACTCTGGAAATATTTACCCAGCATGAGGTCACGTTAAAATGAATGCTTATCTATCTGACTTACGAGTCATGGGCTGATGATAACATGGCAGTTTTACAAAAAAAAAGAAAGAAAAGAAAAAGGTAAACTTACCATTTTGGTGAATAAATCCTGAACTTTGTAGAGAAAATAATGCCAACAATGCTACTGAAAGGTAAACCATATTTGAGAACTGATTTTTCAATTGTTATATTTCAAATTCCAAATTGTGTTGCTAGAAAACAGTCTGCTTTCTACAAAACACCCAGGGCTCAACTATTCTCAGCCAGCGGGCAGCAGACACACTATGGTAGTTATAGTCCACCACATGATGCTCCGCCTCCTCAGTGCTCCACATGGCCTACTTCGTTTGTCCCCTTCCCAGTAAAGAGAAGGGAACAATGACTTCTTATCAACATGGGAAACTCATCTCTGATGAGTACGGTGAAAATAAGGAAAATAATACGATTGTTTCCCTTTGATAAATGAGCAAGTACCAGTAGTTAACCAAACTGCAAGTTTTACAGGGATAATGGAAGATAAAAAAAAAAAAATCTCCACTAGGATAAAAGTAGACTTCTGGAAAGAAAGAAGCAAATACGTATGAACGTTTATGATTTATTTAGCACCTCATTAAAATTTGTTCCATTTGTATATTGTATACTTTGGTAATACATATATATATAAATATACATATATATATATATATAGAGTCAAAGAAAAGTCAATTGTAGTTTTTAAAATGTCTGTGTTGGAATATGTCCTGAATAAAAGGCACTGGTAAGCTGCACTGAGGTCCATGAAGGTTAGCTGGGCTGGAAGGTCACTACAAACTCCCTCATTAGATCTCATAGCAAAACCAGTCTTCTGTATATTCCATCATTTGGGATTTAATCAAGACTTTGTCCTTTATACAAGAAAACAGTAACAAGGTTTTTTTTCCTAGCATCGTCTCCAAATAAAACAAACATTATTACAATTATTAAAAATATATTCCATGTACAATCACCCTGTGGAAAAAACAGACAAACTGATACATTTAATTAGACAATATACGAAACTAGCTAGACTTTTAATTTTGGTTTAAGGTGAACAATGGAATCACTGCCAGGTGAGTGGAAACATTGTCAGTGGGCTTCACCAGACGGGTGATTGTTGTGCTTTAAAGTGACAAATCATCACTGGGCAAACGTAAGCCTTGCACCATTCCCCAATATGAATTTCTTCACACACTACTCTGTCAGAAGGCACAATCCTCTCCCCTCTCCTCTTATTGTCCTTTCTTCATTTGCCATAAAATTTCTTATTGAGGAGGAAGATGAGCAGGTTAACATTCACTTTGGCCTTGTCAAACATCTTCATGACAGCTACTCCGTCGTACTGCAGCTGAAGGAGGTCCTGGACACACAAAACCCCAAAATATGTGATCAAAGACTCAGTCCACCATCCTGGTGAACTCAGTGAATTCTGTTAGACACAGTACTAAATACACAGCTGGGGAAATACACAACATACTTGAAAGTACATTCAATGGCATCATAATGGATACAAGAGAACCTGTGACAAGGTCCTCTGAACAGTGCCCTCCTTTCATAATAACATTATAATAACATTACCATGGTGATACAAGCAGGTCTACCCCTCAAACAGCTTGGTTTACATACCAATTTACCCTTCATTTATAGTCAGTGCAGAAACAGAATGATTCAAAGTGTGCTTATCAGTATGCACTGGATGACAAAGAAGGGTAAAAAAAACAGATTTCTTTTTGTGACTTGTTCTGCTACAGGCTGTGCAGTGTTAACAGGGGAGGTAACAGTCTGTCATCACACGCTACTCTTGGCTGACCAGTGCATTACACTACAAAAAAAACCCAAAAAAAATACACAAGGGAGACATTTACCTGGAAATGAAGCTGGACCTTTTCCATCTCGACTCCCATAAACTTAGCCTTCACTTCAAAATCCCCAACTTCCTCACTGGGTGAGATGTCAAACATGACATTTTTGAACCTGAGGGAAAGGAGGACAACAACACTGTGTGAAATAGAACAATGTTCGAGCACGGGGCACAGGAAAAGACATGATCATCGTCTGCTAATCCGGTAAAGGTGAAGAGATTTTACCAATATTTATAGGGACATTTTATCTTACACATCAGCAAAGATACACACCGCAGTAGTACTTTAGCTCTCCTACTCAAAACCCTGACACTCGCTTACAAAACAGCAACTAAAACAACTTCCACCCGCCTGAACTTCCTCATTCAGGCCTACGCTCATTCCTTACCTAAACTCCCTCATTCAGGCCTACACTCAGTCCTTACCTAAACTCCCTCATTCAGGCCTACACTCCCTCCCGCTCACTGTACTCTGCCAGCGAAAGGCGCCTGGTGCTCCCACCACAACAGCACCCTACGTCGCTAGCCAGACTCTCCTCTTCTGTAGTTTTGCTATGGTGGAATGGGTTACCAAACTGTTCAATCAGCAGAGCCCCTCTCAGTCTTTAAGAAGAGACTAAAGACCCAGCTCTTTCTCCAACACCTCTGCTCTTTATGGACTGAAGAAAAAGAAAGAAAGAAAGAAAGAGCAAATATCTGCTTCTATGCCTCTGTGCCTCTGTGCTCTGCCTGTTGGCGCCTACATCCTATTGCACTCCAACTTAGCTTTATGGCACTTACTCGTGTTGTCATCTCCTGACTAGATCCTTGCTTGTGTCGTGTTGTTTTATGTTGTGTTGTGTTGTGTTAGCTCTCAGATGTATGTCGCTTGGATAAAAGCATCTGCTAAATGAAACTGTAATTGTAAGGTAGGACACCAAAAATCAAATAATTGCTAGCCTATTACACTGTCATTATTAGCCTTTAGCTCTGCATGCTAGCTGCTGTCTGTGTAGATGCTTATGCCCAGCTTAGGTTGGCCATCACTATCCAAGCTAGAACTTCTACTATTAATCAGCCTGTCTTGTTGTCTGTTGTTACAGAACCACACACACTTCCTTTTATGTATCGTCCTCCTCTGAACTAGAGAAAGAGCCTAAACTCTGGACCTGGACTCTGCATCTCCTTTTTCCACACTCACACCCAACACGTAACACCTTATGTTGCTTTGTATCAAGAGGAAGTACTGTAGTGTATCCATAAAACCTGTACACAGTATAAATGCTATGCCTTTTTAACTTGAAGATAGTGTGTGGGCGGCAGAAACAGGTCTGAATACTACAGGACGTAAAGGTTCATGAAGAGGGAAGTCCTCTCAGTAGACAATGTCTCTAATGGTATTTTTCCTTCCCAACCCTGCGACAGAGCTGACAAAGCGCATACCACTGCATGTACTTCAAAGCCCAGTACTTCACCAGCATCCTTCCCTTCCAACTTGGGGTAAAACAAACAAACAAATAAATTCCTACCTCCTCCTGGGAGCAACCCTTTGACCACTGGGATACAGCTGGACTGACACAGACTACACTCGTGTCTTGGTTTAGTCACAAAATCACTTACAATCCTAAAATTTAAAAAAAAACTGCCATTTGCTGCCTACAGGTTCTGCTTTTGACCATTGGAAACAGGCAATCAACCTTTTGAATACCCTGCCTGTTTCGTTTTTGTTGTTTTTTGTTGTTGTTGTTTTTGTTTTGTAACTGTATAAGCAATAACCAGCTGGACTTACTGGTTTGTCTGCAGTCCTTCTATTTCCAGGATGA
Source organism: Lampris incognitus (assembly GCF_029633865.1). Classification (NCBI taxonomy): domain Eukaryota; kingdom Metazoa; phylum Chordata; class Actinopteri; order Lampriformes; family Lampridae; genus Lampris; species Lampris incognitus. The sequence continues at coordinate 154,753,975 of NC_079211.1, read as the reverse complement.
CTCCCTTCTCATGGAGCCTGGCGGCCGTGTACTTAAGAGACTGCTGTTTCCACTTCTTACTGCCCTTCTCCTCACCTTTGCTGTCCAGCTTGATGGACCTGCGTGAATTTCTGAACACACAAAAATCACACACAATAACGTGTCCATAAAATCAAATGAAAAAAAATCCATCCATCCGCCACACCCAAATCAGAATCAGAATACTTTATTTATCCCCGAGGGGAAATTAAGTTCTATTACAGACACGCACGCTCTAATAACTAAAAATTAAGAAGATACAAGATAAGAAAATAGAAACAGAAACAGACAGAAATAAAAGATAAATAAGAAATAGAAATAAGAACAAAATATATCATCAAGCATGGTGCATATAACACCCTATCTATACTGCACTACCACAGCACACAACTAGCAGCACAAAACAACACAAACAAAACTCGACAGGGCCAATCCAGTGACCTTTAACTCAGAGTGTCTGACAGTCTGAGTCTGAGGGAGGAGTTGTAAAGTTTGATGGCCACAGGCAGGAATGACCTCCTGTGGGGCTCTGTGGTGCTTTTCCGCAGAATGAGTCTGTTACTAAAAGTACTCCTGTGCCCAACCAGCATGTCATGGAGTAGGTGGGAGACATTGTCCATGATGGCACGTAATTTCAGCAGCATCCTCCTCTCAGAAACTGACGCCAGAGAATCCAGTTCCACCCTCTGAACGTCACCGGCCTTGCGGATCGGTTTATTGAGCCTGTTTGCATCTGCTACCCTCAACCTGCTGCCCCAACACACAACAGCAAACAGGAGAGCACTGGCCACCACAGACTCATACCACATCCTGAGCATTGTCTGGCAGATGTTGAAGGACCTCAGCCTCCTCAAAAAGTAGAGACAGCTCTGTCACTTCTTGTAGAGGGCATGAGTGTTCTTAGCCCAGTCCACTTTATGGTCTATATACACCCGCAGGTACTTATAGTATTCCACAGTGTCCACACTGATCCCCTGGATGGAGACAGGGGTCACTGGTGTCATGTCCCTCCTCAGGTCAACAACCAGCTCCTTTGTCTTAGTCACATTGAGCTGCAGATTGCTCTGCTCACACCACGTGACAAAGTTTCCCACCACAGCCCTGTACTCGGCCTACTCGGCCTCCTCGCCCTTACTGATGCATCTGACTATAGCAGAGTCATCAGAGAACTTCTGAAGATGGCAGGACTCTGTGAGGTAGTTGAAGTCCGTGGTGTAGAGGGTGAAAAGGAAGGGAGATGGGACTCTCCCCTGCGGAGCCCCGGTGTTGCTTACCACTCTGTCTGACACACAGTGTTGCAAGCACACATACTGTGGTCTACCAGTAAGGTAGTCAACAATCCAGGACACAAGGAGGACATCTACCTGCATTGCTGTCAGCTTCTCACCCAGTAGAGCTGGCCGGATGGTGTTGAAGGCACTGGAAAAATCAAAGAACACGACTCTCACAGAGCTTGCTGGCTTATCCAGGTGGGTGTAGGCACGGTTAAGCAGGAAAATGATGGCATCCTCAACTCCCAGTCAGGGTTGGTAGGTGAACTGGAGGGGGTCTAAGTGCGGCTTGACCGAGGGCCGAAGCTCCTCCAGGATGAGTCTTTCCAGAGTCTTCATGATGTGTGAAGTCAATGCTACCGGTCTGTAGTCCTTGGAGTCCCTGGGATGTGACGTTTTAGGCACAGGAACGAGGCAGGACGTCTTCCTCAGCACGGGGACCCTTTGAAGTCTAAGGCTCATGTTGAAGACATGGTGAAGCACTCCACATAACTGAGGGGCACAGGCTTTGAGCACCCTGGGGCTAACACCATCCGGGCCTGCTGCCTTGCTTGCGTGAAGTCTCATCAACTGTCTTCTGACACGGTCAACTGTGAAGCACACTGTAGGTGTTACAGGTAGGGGGGGGAGGGTCGTCAGGATGGAGAGGGCCATTAGTCCAGGAACCCAGAGAGGGGGGGGGAGTAGAGCCCCCGCTGGGGGGTTGTAAGGAGGAAGGGGGGGGGCAGTGAAGCTGACGGTTGGTGAGGGCAGGCAACAGATGAGAGCGGGGGGGGGGGGGCGGGGGGTCATTGTGTCAAATCTGTTAAAAAAACACATTAAGTTCATTGGCCCTGCCCACGCTGCCCTCCACTGCTCTGCTGCCAGTCAGCCTGAAACCAGTGATGGTCTTCATACCAGCCCAGACCTCTCTCATGTTGTTCTGTTGGAGTTTCTGCTCCAACTTCCTCCTGTAGTTATCTTTAGCCTCCCTAATTCTCAAATTAAGGTGCCGTTGTATTTTTCTCACCTCCTCCTTATTTCCAGCTCTAAAGGCCCTCTTCTTTTAATTCAGGATGGCTTTGATGTCCTTCGTTACCCATGGCTTATTATTTGAATAACAATGGACAGTCTTTTCAGGGACAATGCAGTTCACACAGAAGTTTATATAGTCGGTGACACACCCTGTGACCCCATCCAGGTCATCCCCATGCAGTTCACAGAGAGCCTGCCAGTCTGTTACTTCAAAACAGCCCTGACATTTCACACACACTTCCTCCGACCATTTCTTCACTGTTTTTGTGGTCACAGGCTGCCGTTTCACAACAGGCACATAGCAGGGGTTCAGATATACTAGGTTGTGATCTGACTTACCCAGGGGAGGGAGGGGAGAAGAGCTGTAAGCCTCTTTCACGTTAGCATACATTAAGTCCAGTGTCCTCTCCTCTCTGGTTGTGCAGTTCATATACTGGGCGAGGTTGGGCATGGTTTTCACCATGGAGACATGGTTGAAGTCACCCGAGATTATGATGAGGGCACTCGGGTGTTGTGTCTGAAGATGAGCTATGACGGTGTGAATGATGTCACACGCTGCCGTCGGGTTGGCAGAGGGGGGAATGTAAACAGCTACCACAATAGCATGTGAGATTTCCCTGGGCAAATGGTATGGCCTGAGTCCCACGGCTAACAGTTCAATGTCCAGGCAACAAATATGTTCCTTGATGGTAATGTGACCAGGACTACACCATCTGTTGTTAACGAGAATAACAACTCCTCCATCCTTGCTCTTACCACTTCCAGAAATTACAGGAAGCAAGAAAACTAAGAAAAAAAAGTGATGAAAGGCCTGCTGTGCTGATTTATTTCTTCCTCTAATCACAAGGTAGGAGAGAAGCAGATATAACTCACTTCCTGTTGAGGTTATCTAGGCAGGTCTTGATGTAGGTATCATAATAGTTCATCTGGTCCTGGTAGAATGCCGTCTTGGAGTTCAGTGCCATCAGTGTCTGCTGGAGCTTCACGAGTTCTGCCTTCCTCCTCTGTCTGTAGCGTCTTTGGTAGCGTATGTCCTATCAATTAAACAACTATGTAATCTTGAACACCTTTGTTTCCTTATCAAGAAGTGGTGTCGACAAGTCAGCGTTGGCGGCATAAGTGTGCGTACATACATGATGTTTACCTTTGATATATCATTGATGATATCCTGGTACTTGTTGCAAGCAGTGATGAACCCAGCCTGCTCCAGGGTACGAAGGTTCCTGAGGATCTTTCTCTTCTTCTGCTCCAGAGGCAACTGACTGTCCTCCAGTACCACCTGGCTGGCCTTCAAACCCTCTGGGGTCTGGGCATCCTGGACTGCACGTCGCTCTACAATCTTAGCATGCTCAGTCTCCTGCACAAATGCCTCCAATAAGCATGAAATAGCTAGCACAACGCATTCTCCAAAACTAAGCTCTTGCACATAATCGTGTGAGGAAAGCAAATGTATTCGTGACATATGTGTATGGGCATGTGATGAAGCAAATACAGCTAATGATAATATCACCTGTAGGGTAGTCGCTGGGGTCTCCAGAGTTACTAGCAGAGAGTCTCCGGCCTGGATCCGAACCACATCCACGATTAACTTCTTAGTCCTGACACACAGAGAAATAGTGTTGCAGGATAGAGATCAAAATATGGATACTATGAGAAAATTCATGTTATGTTCATACAACACTTTTGTGTCAAACCACCAGTTATATTATCTATGTTTACATGTAGCATGACAATCAGCTGGTATAACTGGACTCAAGTCTCTACCACACACAGTTATTCTAAGGGTGTTTATCATATTACATCTCATCAAGGCACTGTGTCTGTGATTCTTGTTCTTGGCTAGGTGATTTAAAGTCACTTTTATTGTGTGGTGAAAATGTCAGGCTTATTTTCCTTGAATATTTAATAATACTACAGCCACAAAAACCATCTGCTGTAGCCATTATCATCATCAGGACTTAAAAGACCCAAACCTTATGACTTAACATACTGCATAAACATCTTCACCATTCTACTGGCCTATCATTTTTTTCATATTCATATGGTTTGTGATCACCAACAAAAACAGACTGGTATTTTAAATTTCATTATGATAATGAAACACTGATCTTCATCCTTACCAACAAAAAGCAAATATTCGCTACAACGTATTCAATAATAGCAAATTCTGGACAGGAGCTCTGCATCTGCTGGCAATTCAGCATGGCCTGTGTAACCAATGAGTTGGGCAAGGACCGTGAGAGTCATCATGACCCGTTTATTTCCCAGAATACATAGTCTTGATCTGAAGCATGCAGTGACCACTGAGTATATAAATCAGCAGAGAAACAGACCAGCTCTCCAACTCAGCCTGTTTTACAAGGTCTAGTAGTAGAGGTCTGCAAGCCCGTCAGGTCCCAACACGCTGAGTCGATTCAGGCCGGGCTCAGGCCCTTTTTTTCCCCCTTTTTTTCCCTCAATAGATCGGGCTCGGGTTGGACTCAGGCTCATTTAACTTCTCATATACGTGCAGAACACACATAGGTGACTGTACCTAATATTATATTGATTAGATTTTAAATATTACACATACAGATGTACTTGTGCATTACACGTGACCATAATGTGTGTTTGCATGTATCAGAGAGAGTGTGCATCAAAGACAGCTTAAAGTGATATTGATGTCGGTCTAGGGTCGGGCTCAGGCTGAAAAATTGCAGACTTTGTCGGGCTGGGGCCAGGCTAGGGCTTGAAAACCATAGGCCAGGGCCAGGCTAGGGCCGGAGTTTTTGGCCTGTGCAGGGCTCTATCTTGTAAGGAACAGGACTCTAAATGGGATTTTGTAAGCTATGATAGCGCCGGCCATGATGCTTCTCCCTGCTTGGACAGGAAATGATAAAGGGTCAGGAAAGACAATAGAAATGTGCCACTGACTGATAGCTACTAAAAGGCTAAAGGCTACATCTGAAGGGGACAAGTACATTGTGTCACACCATCTCTAGATTGTTGTTTATATCTCCAAATTTTGGTCAGTCTCCTGAAGGCTCACTTACAGGCTGACTACCAATCAATACAGATGTGATCCATTTCATTTTCCTGAGGTTTTTGGTGCATTTCACTGGAATTATTTGACAATCTGTTGCCAGATTATAAACACAGGATCATCAAGTCACCCTTGAGCATACTTGACAGGCTCAGAAAAAGCCTTTTATAGAAGGGGCTTTGAATCATCCATCACTAGCAACTAACTTACTTTGTCATTAGAGTCTTCAAGTCTTTGTCATCCCCTTCTAGCAGCTCAAACTTGCTGGTCAGGGTGAGGGAGATTTCCGTCTTGGCTAGCTGGCTCAGGGTACTCTCTTTGTTGGGGTCATTGGGATCCACCGCTCCTTCCCCTGAGATTAGGCAGCAATGTGAGACGGCATTGTCACAAATGCGTGAAACATGACACTACAGCTATGTTCCCATCCTTTGGGATGAACAGTGGAATAATATAAATCGTAAATTAAAAACTTGTTATCAATTTACACAGTGTATGCCATAAAACAGTCTGAGGCAGCACTTGCCCCAATGACTAGAGATCTCGGCTTATGACCAGAAGATCGCATGTTCAAATTCTGAACCATCAAATAGCATAGTTGAGGAAACAAGACTTTCCAATAGTCTAGCACGGTGTTCGTACTTGGCAGTGTTTAGGCACTGCAGCACAAATATGCAGTGCAGGGTTACATCGAAAGGACATGTGTTTGCAGTAAACCTTCAGTACATGACTAAGGGTTGAATAGTTCAACTTGCTGGGAAGTGATCGTGGAACTATGGATGATTTGTTTGGTCACGAGTAAAACTCCAAATAGAGAACTAAAAGACAGAAAATCAAATAGATTACTTTACTCCACTACTAGGAATAACCATGCCACAATCAAATGTTAAAAAGAAAAAGGAACTTTAAAAAGCAAATTTGAAATGTTAAGTGACACTGAAAAAAGTGAAATTTAAAATGCAAAAGCTGAAATGGAAATGCACAAACTGAAAGCTTAAATTGTAAAGTTGAAATTGAAAATGGGAATGGAAATAAGAAAAGGCAAACAACTATTCCCAGAAAGTTGAATCAGGTCATCTGGACACAATGTTTAGTGGGAGAATCCTCTGTGAATAGTACATGTGGCAATTTGAACTCTAATTAATGGTCATGGCAATTTGCATACGAAACCGATCGCTGGTTTCGATTGTGACGCAACTGTGCCGGTTGCAGTTGTTATGCAGCTGTGCTGTTTATGAGGGGGTGGATACCTGCAGTCAGCTGAGACTGACAAGGTCACTTAGATGAGTGATGAAATGTTTATAATAATAATAAACATTCTATGAGAAGCACGGTGGCCCAGTGGTTAGCACTGTCAACACATAGCAAGAAGGTCCTGGGTTCGAACCCCGGGGTTGTCCAACCCTGGGGGTCATCCCAGGTCGTCCTCTGTGTGGAGTTTGCATGTTCTCCCTGTGTCTGTGGTGGGTTTTCTCCGGGTGCTCCGGTTTCCCCCACCATAAAAAAGACATAGGGTTAGTACTCCTGTCTGTGCACCTGAGCAAGGCAATGAGAAAAGAACTGGAGTTGGTCCCTGGGTGTTACGTATCATGAATGACGACCAGAGGCCAGAGTAGCGAAACTCAAAGGACAGACGGACACAGAGCACTGAGAAAACCCGAAGGCGATTTTAATGCAGGAAATTAAACAACACTGCCACAGGGATGATAACAGGGGAATCTCAGGTGGGGGGGTTGTTGTGATGATGTGCGTGCGCCTGGCTACCAAAGTCCGAATCCGTAGAGCGAGGGGTTGTCCGAGGAAGTGTGGGTCCGATATCCAGGAAGTCAAGTCCAAAGGGAGGGGTCCAGGGAGAGAGATGCGGAGGGAAATAGCTGGAGAGGCCAGGGGAAAACATGAAGGTCGCTGGGGATGAGGAGCGAGGGAGACGCAGGAAGCTGTGGAAGTCACAAAGGGAGGGTCGCAGGGTTCAGTACGTCGAAGCACAGAGAGGTGTTCTGGGAGGCTTCTTGTAGAGGGCTGCCTGACTGCTGCAGGTGTGCCTGATAGATGATGGCAAACACCTGGTGCAGCGCAGCACTCGTCTCCTCAGAGCGCGAACAGAGCGCTCAGATGTTTCTGGTATGTCCGAGATAGGAGAGTGGCTTGAACATGCCGGGGAGGCAGCTCAGGGCGGTATAACCACAACATGACCCCCCCCCTCCTACAGGAGACACCGGGTGACCGTCAGATGGTGTTGGGGTGGGCCTGATAGAACTAATTCAGGAGTGCGGGGTTGGCCAGGTAGGATCCGGGCACCCAGCTGCGATCTTCAGGCCCATAATCAATCCAGTCCACCGGATATTGGTGACCCTGGCCCTGTCAGCGAACGGCAAGCAGTCGGTTGACGTCCCAGACCAAATCGCCTCCATGGAGGACCCTGGGAGGCGGAGGAGCTTGGACAGGGGGAGACAAGGGGCTGGAGGCTACCGGTTTGAGATGAGAGACATAAAACACAGGATGGATCTTAAGTGAGGCAGGGAGGAAGAGACGTACCGCGGAGAGGTTGATGATGTGGTCAATGGTGTAGGGACTGATGTAGCGAGGGGCCAGCTTCCAGGAGAGTGTCGGGAGGGGGAGGTCCCGGGCCAGTAGCCACACCCTCTGGCCAGGACGATAGACCGGGGCTGGCACTCTCCGCCGGTTGGTGCCGCGCTGGGACCGCTCTGTGGCCACAACATAGTGGCCCGGGCAGTCTTCCTGATGTGACGGCACCGGAGGGAGATGGGTCCTGGTGGATGGGACCGCCACCTCCAACTCCTGACAGGGAAACAGAGGGGGTTGATAACCAAGGGAGCACTCAAAGGGGGACAAACCGGTAGCAGAACTCTCCATGGTGTTCAGGGAATACTCCACCCAGGGTAGATGCTTGCTCCAGGAGGTGGGGTTGCTGGTGGTGATGCAACGCAAGGCCGCCTCCAGGGCTTGGTTGGCCCGCTCCGCCTGCCCATTGGTCTGGGGGTGGTATCCAGAGGAGAGACTGACCATGGCCCCAATCCCCTTACAGAAGGCCTGCTTCACCTCAGAAGTGAACTGGGGACCACGGTCGGAGACTATGTCCTGAGGGATCCCATGGAGATGGATAACATGGCAGACGAGGAGGTCCGCCGTCTGAGCCACAGAGGGAACTTTGGGAAGGGCGACAAAATGGACAGCCTTAGAGAACTGGTCAACAATGGTCAAGATAGTATCATTACCTTGGGACATAGGGAGGCCAGTCACGAAGTCCAAGGCAATGTGTGACCAAGGTCGACCAGGGACAGGGAGGGGGCACAGGAGACCCACCAGCAGGCGATGGGTAGCCTTACTGTGGGCACAGGTGGGGCAGGCAGCAACGAACTCCTTTGTGTCCGCCTCCATAGTTTGCCACCAGAAGCATCTGCGGATGAGGGCCACCGTCCAGTGTACGCCGGTATGACAGGCAAACCAGCTGGAGTACCCCTACTCCAGTACCTGGGACAGGACAGTGGACGGCACAAATAGGCAATTCCGGGGTCTGTTGCCTGGATTGGGCTGGGCGCGCTGAGCTCTTCTCACCACAGATTCGATAGCCCAGGTGATGGCACCCACCATCTGAGCTGGGGGAAGGATGGTGTCAGGGGTGTCCGCTGCGTCAGGGGACCCCTCTGGAAACAGGCTGGAGAGGGCGTCTGCCCTGACGTTCTTGGAACTCGGGCAGTAGGTGAGGGTGAAGTCGAACCGGCTGAAAAAGAGAGCCCAGCGTGCCTGCTGGGGGTTAAGCCTCTTCGCCGTTCACATGTAGGTCAGATTCTTGTGGTCTGACCACACAATGAACAGCTGCTTTGCTCCCTCCAACCAGTGTCTCCACTCCTCCAACACGGCATGGACGGCCAGCAACTCCTTGTTGCTGATGTCCTAATTCCTCTCTGATGGGCCGAAACGCCGGGAGAGGAAGGCGCACGGGTGGACTCTCTGGTCCTCCTCCGACCTCTGGGAGAGGACGGCTCTGATGCCCGTGTCCGACGCGTCCACCTCCATGATGAACTGCTTGGATGGGTCAGGGTGAGTGAGCACCGCAGCTGTCGTAAACAGTCCTTTCAAGGCTGAGAAAGCAGCCTCCGCCTCCAGGGTCCAAGAGAAGGGGTGGAGGGTGGAGGTTAGTGTAGTGAGGGGGGCAGCCACTCGGCTGAACCCCCAAATGAATCGCCGATAAAATTTGGCAAACCCGAGGAAGCGCTGGAGTTGTGCCCTGTTGGTAGGCCACGCCCACTCCTCCACTGCTCGGATCTTCCTGGGGTCGGTGCGGGTGTGACCCTTCTCCACAATGTGGCCGAGAAATTCCACAGAGGTGGAGTGCAGCACACATTTCTCGGCCTTCATGAACAGCCTATCCTCCATCAGCCATTGGAGGACCAGGCGGACATGCTGGTGGTGTTCCTCCTCCGTCCTAGAGAACACGAGGATGTCATCCAGGTATACCACCACAAACGTGCTTAGCATGTTCTGCAACACATCGCTGACCAGCGCTTGGAAGATGGCCGGGGCGTTGGTGAGGGCAAAGGGCATGACGAGGTACTCCAAATGCCCTAGGTGCATGTTGAAGGCCTTCTTCCATTCGTCACCCTCCCGAATAGACCATGAGATGTGGGGATCCTGCCTCTCCAACCACGGTCTACCTAACACTAGGGGTGCTGCCGGGACGTGCAAGACCAAGTGAGTGAGAGTGAGAGAAGCTGTGCTGTGCATAATCCTACTGTGTGAACGACCGTCTAAGGTTTGGGCTGTGAGGGGAGTGTCAAGGGGGACAAGTGGAATGCCGGCTTGCCGGGCCAGCGAGACGTCAATCAAACACTTGTCTGCCCCCGAATCTAACAGTGCACTGATAGAAAGTGATTCCTTATCCCAGGTGAGAGTGACAGGAAACAACCGGTTGTGCTCCTTTTTGGACTGGGACAGGGGGGTCAAGTTCATTAGGACATCCCCCACTAGTGAGTCTGGTCTTTGTGGGTGAGTCGGGCAGGCTCGGATGTAATGGCCCGACTTCCCATAGTAGAGGCAGAGTCGGTCACGCGTCCTCTGCTCCCATTCCTCCAGTGGAAGCCATGACCGACCCAACTGCATAGGCTCCTCCTCCGATCTGGGTGCAGATGATGCCCGGGGTAGCATGGGGTACTGAGAGGGCAGAGAGTGGCTGCAGGATGCTGGAACAGGGGACCTGCTGGTAGTTCGGACGGGGGTAGGTCTATGGCAGACTCTGGCACATTGAGCGTGCTCCAGACACCGCTCCCGCAACCGTTCATCCATCCAGAGAGCGAGATTGACGAGCTCATTGAAGGAAGAGGGCCGGTCTCTAACAATGACATCCTTGATGGAATCGCTGAGCCCCCTCCTGTACGCGCTCTTAAGTGCTTGGTCGTCCCACCCACTGTTAGCCACCAGTATCCTAACCTCCAGGGTGTAGTCTGCAACACTGCCACAGGGATGATAACAGGGGAATCTCAGGTGGGGGTTGTTGTGACGATGTGCGTGTGCCTGGCTACCAAAGTCCATATCCGTAGAGCAAGGGGTTGTCCGAGGAAATTAAGTCCGAAGGGAGGGGTTCAGGGAGAGAGACGCGGAGGGAGATTGCTGGAGAGATCCGGGGAAAACGTGAAGGTTGCTGGGGACAAGGAGTGAGGGAGACGCAGGGAGCCGTGGAAGTCGCGAAGGGAGGGTCGCAGGGTTCAGTACGTCGAAGCACAGAGAGGCGTTCTGGGAGACTTCTTGTAGAGGGCTGCCTGATTGCTGCAGGTGTGCCTGATAGATGATGGCAAACACCTGGTGCAGTGCAGCGCTCGTCTCCTCAGAGCATGAACAGAGCGCTCAGATGTTTCCGGCATGTCCGAGCTGGGGGAGTGGCTTGAACGTGCCGGGGAGGCAGCTCAGGGTGGTGTAACCACAACACTGGGTGCTGCATGAAGGCAGCAGCCCACTGCTCACTAACTACACAGATCTCAGCCAGGATGGGTTAATTTGCAGTAACTGAATTTCCCCAAGGGGATTAATAAAGGAAACTCATGACACTCAAAGTCACCTTACATCAAATACAATAAAACAAAGCAGTGAAAAACATGAGGACAATCAACAATAAAACATGCAATAAGTAACAGAGCATACATCAGCAGTAGTTAAAAAAATGAATTTGATGCTGTTAAAGTGAGTATGTTAGTTTAAAAAGGTGGGTTTTCAGAGCAGTTTTGAATTCTGTAATGGAGTCCAGTAAGTCGATGTGATGGGGAATGGAGTTCCAGAGTTTGGGTGCAGCATAGGAGAAAGCCATGGCACCCATCGTGCTGAGGTTGATGGGTGGTATATCCAATAGACCTGCTGGTGAAGACCACAGGGAGCGAGATGGAGTGCAAGTCTGGAGGAGGTTTGTGAGATAAGCAGTGGATAGATTATGAAGAGCTTTCAATGTTAAGAACATTTTAAAATTAATCTGCTGTGACACAGGAAGCCAGTGAAATTGTATGAGCAGGGGAGAGACATGTTCAGTGGACTTTGAATATGTATAATCCATGCTGCAGAATTCTGGATGAGTTGAAGTCAATGAATAAGTTTGTTGGGGATGCCTGCCAGGGTCGTACTGCAGTAGCCAATGCGTGATGTGACCAAAGCATTGACTAGAATTTCTATGGAGTGTTGTGTTAAAACAGGGTATAGTCTGGAGATGTATCGCAGATGGAAAATGCCAATCCAGGAGACATTGTTTATATGACTGGAAAAGGAAAGGGTACAATCTAGGATAAGTCCAAGGCTCTTAGCCTGAGCAGAGACCGGTATGGTGGCTCCAGCAATGGGGAGTGAGCAAATATTAGTTTTTGAGAGTGTAGATTTAGTGCCAATGAGGAGTAGATGTTTTACTACTATTTAATTTCATATAATTGTTAGTCATCCATATCTGTATATCAAGGAGACAAGCGGTGAGGGTACTGGAGGGGAGAGTGGAAGTGGGCTTGGTGGACACAAAGCTGTATATTATCAGCATAGCAGTGGAAATAGATACCATAGTGCCGGAGGATGTTTCCAAGAGGGAGGAGTTAAATAATAAATAGGAGTGGCTCCAACACTGAACCCTGTGAAACTCCATGAGGAACTGTCAAACTTTCTGACAGGCAATTCTAAATTTGTACAGAATATGTCCTGTCTGTAAGGCAGGAAGCAAACGACTGATACACAGTGCCCCCAACTCCAATGCTAGCCAGACGATCCATGAGGATCTGAATGGACATAGTATCAAAGGCTGCGGTGAGGTCAAGGAGGCTGAGAATATAAAGTAGACCGGAGTCAGCTGCACGAAGGAGGTCATTAGTGATCTTAACCAGGGCTGTTTCCTTGCTATGTTTGGGGTGAAAGACAGAATGGAATTGTTCAAAGAGATTATTGTTATCAAGGTAAATCTGGAGTTGAGCTGCAACTACCCTCTCAAAGATTTTGGAGATCAATTGTAAATTAGAAATAGGCCGGTAGTTGTTTTGGTCAGTAGAATGTAAATTGAGTTTTTTTTCAGAGTTGGTCTGATTATGGCAACCTTCAGTGAAGGGGGAACTGTACCAGTGGACAGAGAGGAGTTGATGGAGGTTATCAGGGAGATGACAGAGGGCATGCATGTTTTAACTAGGGTTGTGGGAAATGGATCCAGGTGACATGTGGAGGCAGTAGACTTAGTAATAAGTTCAGAAATGGGATTTTCAGTTGGAAGACTGAAGTCACATAGGAGAGTGGATGGGGACAGTTTCATGGTGCTTGCTGATAGTAAATCAGTCTGCATGATGTTAGCAGAGTCTAGCTGCTCATGAATGGTACTAATTTTGGAGTTGAAAAACTTCAGCAAAGCAGAGCATTGTTTTTCTAAATTTATTTCTAGTTTTTCCCCTTATCCCACCCGATTAACCCAATGGCATATGGCCGAACTTGTCGAATAACTCCCCTGGCTCACGTTTCCACAGGAAGGAGATAGTCGTAACACCAGCTTCCTTCAAACTCGTGTCGGCTATTCTCGCTATTTTACACGCTGAAGCCTCGCATGGATTGCATTACCCTCAGGCCGCAAAGGAGACGTAGGGAGAATGCTTTCAGTTGCTTGGCTGCAGGCGCCCAGGTGGGCCAGAGGGGTCGCTGGAGAACGACGAGTCCCTGAACACTACACCAATCTACACCCACTATCGCTCGGGTAAGGGTGGCCTAATGAATGCCTTACCCCGTGGATGCTCTGGCCGTGACCGGTTACGGCGAGTCTGGGATACGAACCCCCCAGCCACATGACGAGCTGGTTGCAAGAACGGCGGGGTACTCCGCTCGGCCACCAGAGCGGCCCAGAGCATTGTTCATTAGAACGGTTGCTGTTCATATTGATTTCAGGTGGGTTTAGTAACCTTTTAACTGGAGAAGAGAGTTCCTGTATTCCCTTCAACTATACTGATGATATTTGCATAATAGGATGTTTTAGCTGTTGAAAGAGCATTTTTGTAATGGAGTATATGATCCGAATACATTTGTTTGTGAACAGCAAGTCCAGTCTTGGTGCAAAGCCTCTCAAGGCGCCGACCTACAGTCTTGAGCTGACGTAATTCAAGTGTGTACCAGGTTGCAGGATGGGCAAATGGGACAACCTGTGTTTTCAGGGGGCTAAAGTATCAAGTGCAGAAGATAAAGTCCATAAGATCAGGGAGTGAGGAGGTCAGAGCAGGAATGGGGTTCGAGGTAATTAAACTGCTGAGACCATCTGGATTAACATATCTAATGTTGCGGTATGATATGGTACGATGCAACCTTGATTTACTGAGCAGTAGGTTGGTCTTGAATAACCCAGCTTTATGTGGATGGTGGTTGCCACCTGGACACTGCTTGGCATTCCCCTCATCACATTTTCTTTTTATATATCTTATAAATCCATATAATTTTTTTTTACATGATGATGCTGGTCGCGTGGCTTGGGTCCGGGGCTGTTCCGGTGGCGTCTGGACACTGCTTGACATCTTGCACAACATATTCTTCATAGATTTTATAAGTCCATTATAATTCTGTTTGTCCTCTTTCATTGTTGTATTGTGTAACTACAACATCATTGCACGTTGTGTGTCTTGGGAGAGAGATCCTCCTCTGTTGTTGTCCTTGAGGTTTCTACCTATTTTTTCTCCCTGTTAAAGGGTTTTTCTAGGGAGTTGTTCCTTAGCCGATGAGAGGGTCTAAGGACAGGATGTTGTGTTGCTGTAAATCCCACCAAGGCATATTTGTAATTTGTGATATTGGGCTCTACAAATAACATTGACTTGACTTGACTTTATGGTCATAGATGGGCAGTTCAGCAGAGGTAATGTTATAAGGTGCGATGCCGGAACAGCAAGCTTAGTCAAGGATTTCAGAATCAGAATCAGAAATGCTTTATTTGTCATTTCATTGCATGTACCTGCACACGTGAAATGAGATGCAACATCATTTCTCCCCGCCCACAGCAGTGCAACACAAAGACAAAAGCACATCCAAAAACTATAAGAACACATTTATCCAAACTAACACATATCAAACTACAAAAAAATAAATCACTGTCCAAGAGAACGAACGCTAGCCAGGATGACTGTTGGAACTGCCGCTCTGCATGGGCTAGCAGGTAGCTTAGCCTGCCCCGCTTCTGTGACCTGTCAGACCACCATCGCTGTTTCCTCTTCGGGCAGCACCGGTCAGGGCCATGGTCCTTGGGCCCACAGGATGCAGCAGACCAAGCTGCCTCAGCCGAGCTAGTTCTCCCAGCCAAACATCTTCGACACACCTCCCCACACTCCACGTGATGACAATAAAAACAGTCAAGGCTAGGCGAGGCCGCTGTCAGACTGCCCTCGGTGTTATCAGAACTGCCGGTCTGCATGGGCTAGCAGTTAGCAGACCACGCTCTCCAAGCTGATCCAGCGCCAGCTATGCAAACGTGAATTTGCGCCACCATCTTCCAACACTGGAAGCAGAATTATATTACCCTTGGTGTGGGTTGTAAAGTCGACATATTGCGTTAGATCAAAGCAATCTAACATTGCTTTAAACTCTTTTAGCGAACATACTGTCAGGGTTATCAACATGAACATTTAAATCCCTCATTAGGATTATACTCGGCGACATTGCACCAAGGGTGGTTAAAACTGTTGCAAGTTCAGTGATAAAAATATTTGATGCCTTGGATGGTCTGTACAGAGCAGCGATGGGTGTGGGTCCACACAGCTTAACAGCCGGCAGTTCAAAGAAGATTGATCAGGTAGACAGAGTGACATTAAGTTTTATATTAGCACGATAGACCAGGGCGAGGTTGACTCCTCTGCCCGAAGATCGAGGTTTGCATATGTAAACAAAGCCTGGTGGAGTTCCTGAATGTAGCTGTAGAAAGTCATTCTGTGACTGCCAGGTTTCCGTGAGACATAAATAGTCCAGTTTGTGCTCTGTGATGAAGTCATTGACTCGAGGGACTTTGTTGGTAATAGACTGGATATTGTAGAAGGCAAACATATGACAGACCGTGCATGTATAAACAGCTGATTTACCTAGCGGAGTTAACATGCTGTGGTCTACATGCCGGTCACATTGCAATATGTCGTTTGGATGACAGGCTCGGTGACTAATAATAGTCTGTATGGGGAAAACTCCCGATGAGAGTGTTAATGACAGATGAGGCCAGTGGGGGGCGCTATCGGAGAAAACAGTACCACCCCACAGTGCCACCGTGGGAAGAAACGGAGGTTCCGGGCGGGAGGTGTGGATTTAAACAATCAGTCACATCAGGTTTCTCCCTCTAAATGATGTGTACATATGAACCGGTTAAACCCTCTGGGATTTCCTCACCGGGATTACTGAGCATGCAACAAGACACAAACATCAGTCATGGAACTCAAAATGGGAAATGGAAATGCTTAAATGGAAAAAAAATGTGTTTTTTGCATTTGCCCTTTACCATTTGGCATTTTAAATTTTATCTGTTCCATTTTAACATTTACCATTTCAAGCTGTATGTAAATGAAGAGGAGTGGCCCAAAGGCTGTGGGAGGGGGGGGGGGTTCTGAGACGCAGAGGCATAGTTCCACAAAGCTGGAAATATATTCACAGATTCCAACTTCCTGGCACAATAATTCATAAGCAAAACATTGTTAAAACACAAACAACACCTCGTTCCCAGCGTCCTCCAAGCTGGACAGACAGTACTGGTCTCTATGTACAGCTGGCTGTAAGACCAGTGCGCAGGGACCATCTAAAAACTGCAACACCGAAAATAGATACTACAAAAATATTCAATATCATCATTCTTATACAGTGTAGTGGCCCCAAAATTACTTCACACATCAACGGTCTCCTGTCGGTGATATTACAACACTCAGCCTCGAGAAAAAAAGGCTTTTGCATAATTCGACCGAAATTTAATTAAGAAAAATATGCAATATTGTCCCTCTATACATTGAGATTCAAAAAAGGACTGGTTGTTAAAATCCCTAGTGTTTGCACTGCAACAGATTCAGTGGAGATCAAACTGGAGATGTCTGCCAAGGTGACATTGCCACCACCAGGACACATCATCAGTTGTGTACCTCAGCATCACAGGGTGTTTCGGCCTTTTATCACAAGACACCCTCCGCTGAGGCAGGCCCACCACAGGTTGATCGGTCCTGGGTGTGTGACCTGTGGTTAGCTGTTCACCCTGGCAGCCCAGACGGCATCTCTCCTTTTGAGCCAGATCCAGTGGCTAGTCCTCTCAGCAGTGTTGGCTAGCTCTTTGATCACTCTCCTGTGGGCCTGCCCCCTGACTCCTAGTTCCCTCAGGAGTTTTGCTGTGGAGCTGGCAACAAAGCCCCTACAACCCACCTCCACAGGGCGCACCTTCACCTTCCAGCCTCTGTCCTCTGCTTCGGCTGCTAGGTTGGCGTACCGCAGCTTCTTACGCTCGTACGCTTCATCGACTGCATCCTCCCAGGGGACTGTGAGCTCAATGATGTAAGCGAGCTGGTTAGAATTGGACCAGAGGACGAGGTCTGGTCGCAAGGTGGTTGTTGCGATCTCTGTCGGGAAGATGAGCTTCTGGCCTAAGTCCACTCGCATTTCCCAATCCCTGGCTGAGTTTAGTGAGCCTAAGTTGGGAAGTGAAGGGTTGGCCTTCAGTTTATCCCCCTCTCGAATGAAAGCTGGGAACCGCCGGGGCCCTTCCTGGTTGTTGAAGGGTTGGGCATTGATGGAAACCCTCTTGCAATCGAGTTCAGCTGCCAAGCACCTGAGCACCTGATTGTGTCGCCAGGTGTATCTGCCTTGGGTAAGGCTGGTCTTGCAGCCAACCAAGATATGCTTGAGGGTTGCTGGGGCTGTACACAGGGAGCAAGATGGATTCTCTCCAAACCAGAGATTTAGATTTATGGGAGAGGGCAGGACATCATATGTGGCCTTGATGATGAAACTCAACCTGTTTGATTCCATGCTCCAGAGCTCACTCCATGTGAGTTTCCTCTTTTCAACACCCTCTCACCTCATCCAGCGACCCTGTTTGGCTTGTGCTACGGCTTTAGCACATCTGGCTGCTTCTTCCTGTCGGCAGACCTCCTCAACCACCATAGTTCGCCGTTTGGTAGTAGTCGCCTTTTGCCAGGTAGGTGTTTTTATTCCCAGGCCAAGGCCGCCTCTGCCTTGTTGAACATGGCCTACTACGTCTCGGTGGCGGAGGGCAGATTTCGCCTCCAGTACAGCTGCAGCCGGGGTCCATTTCTTCCCTGTTGCTAGGGTTGGAGCAACTCCTCTCACTATTGGGTCTCGGGATTCTGTGAGGGACATGTCCAGTCTCACTTTGGCACATTTGAATTCCTCAACCAGGCTGGAAATTGGCAGTGCGAGGGCTCCATTGCCGTAGAGTCCAACACTGCTGAGGCACCTTGGCAGTCCAAGCCACTTCCTCACCTGCGAGTTCACTAGCCTCTCCAAGCGATTGGCATGAGATAGTGAGACTTCATACATGGTTATTGGCCACATGAGTCGGGGTAGCAACCCAAACTTAAAGCACCAAAGCTTCAACTTCCCGGGCAGTGCAGTGTTGTTGATTTGCCTGAGGCCACTGATTGTATCCTGGCGAAGTTGCTCCAGTTGCTGGGTGTCTTTGAGGTCTGCATTGTACCACCGTCCGAGGCTCTTGATGGGCTTCTCCCGGACCGTGGGGATTGGTTGATCACTAATGCAGAACCGTTCATCTGCTAGTTGGCCTTTGACAATGGAGATGCTGCGAGATTTGCTTGGTTTAAACTCCATTCGTGCCCACTATATGTTCTCCTGGAGTTTCTGCAACAGGCGCCTGGTGCATGGTTTTGTTGTTGCTATGGTGGTCAAGTCATCCATGTACGCCCGGATTGGTGGAAGACGCAGGCCATTCCTGGACCTTTCGCCTCCCACCACCCATCGAGATGCACGGATGACGAGCTCCATTGCCATGATGAATGCCAGGGGGGAAATAGTGCAGCCCGCCATAATGCCCATTTCCACATGTTGCCAAGTGGTGGTGGTGTTCTGTGTTGTGACACAGAACTGGAGATCCTGAAAATAGGTCTTGACCAACTCTGTGATATTTTTGGGGACATGGAAAAAATCAAACGCCGTCCACAAGATCTTGTGAGGAACTGATCCAAAAGCGTTGGCAAGGTCTAAGAAAACCAAATGCAGGTCTCTCCGTTCTTTCTTGGCAGCTTGTATCTGGTGCCAGATGATATTAGCATGCTCCAGACATCCTGAGAGGCCATGGATCCCGGCTTTCTGCACTGATGTATCAACAAAGTTGTTTCTTTGCAGGAATGTGGAGAGCCTTTGGGCAATCACACTAAAAAATATCTTTCCCTCTACATTAAGAAGGCTGATCTGGCGAAACTGGCTGATGCAGGAAGAGTTCTTTTCCTTGGGGATCAGAATGCCTCCTGCTCTTCGCCATGCCCTGGGTATGACTCTTTTCTGCCATGCCACTTTCATCAGCTTCCAGAGGTATTTCAGGACTCCAGGAGTGTTCTTATAGAGTCTATACTGAATACCATTGGGCCCAGGAGCTGACATCGATCTTGCCTGCTTTACCGTCCTCTCCACCTCGCTCCATGTGGGGGGTCTTGTGTCCATATGGTGGTCAGGTGGGTGAATTGGTGG
Source organism: Lampris incognitus (assembly GCF_029633865.1). Classification (NCBI taxonomy): domain Eukaryota; kingdom Metazoa; phylum Chordata; class Actinopteri; order Lampriformes; family Lampridae; genus Lampris; species Lampris incognitus. The sequence continues at coordinate 154,734,481 of NC_079211.1, read as the reverse complement.
CATGTCATCCGGGATGGTGACTGGCTCATGTCTCTGGACATCAGAGTAGGTCTTCTTTAGGTGCTCTTCCAGATCTCGTATGGGGACTCTAAGGCTCCCATTTTTCTTGCTGTCAAAAAGGCTCTTGACAAAGCTGTAAGGGTTGCTGTAGAAACGAGTCTTAGCCCGTTCTTTCCTCTTATGCTGTCGTCTGAGGTGTTCTGCTCTTCGCAGCTTTGTCAAATGCTGCTTTATTTCAGCCTGCAGTGCGTCAAGCCCAACCCTCTCTCCCTCTGTGGCCTTCCTCCACTGCTTCCTCAGTTGTCTTCTCTCCTTCACCAACCTGTCAATTTCCCGCTGTCTCCTGGATTTGGGCTGGGTTGAAGGGTCTTTCTGCCTACTGGGTATCTTCTTCTTCCCTCCAAATCTCTCTACGCCATAGCTGTAAATGATAGCTCCCATGTTCTCCAGTTTTCTTTCAACTGTTCCCTTTTGACCTTCTAGTAAGAGGACAAGGTCAGAGTTGATGGTCTCCCACTCAATCTTCTGGCTGGACTTGGGCCACAGGATTTGAGGTTCTCTTCCTTCCATCTTCCTCTCTGCTGCTGGCTGTGGCTGGCCGGGCTCCAGACCGGAGTCCACTGGAGGGTCTATGCAACGTTGAGCTTTGTCTGGGGTGCTGATACCCTGAGGACTGTGGGGGTTCTCCTGCCTCCGGGCTTCACTCGACTGATTTGGCCTACTTCTTAAGACAGTACTGGTCTCTATGTACAGCTGGCTGTAAGACCAGTGCGCAGGGACCATCTAAAAACTGCAGCACCGAAAATAGATACTACAAAAATATTCAATATCATCATTCTTATACAGTGTAGTGGCCCCAAAATTACTTCACACATCAACGGTCTCCTGTCGGTGATATTACAACACTCAGCCTCGAGAAAAAAAGGCTTTTGCATAATTCTACCGAAATTTAATTAAGAAAAATATGCAATATCGTCCCTCTATACATTGTAGTAAATTACACAAAAGCATCTTTTTCCAGACCAAGTGTTGTAGTGTAACCAACAGCAGGGCACTGAGGCGTTAAGGGGAACCTACACTGTATAACAGTGAAGCTGTTGAATATTTATAAAGACTCGTGTTGTTTGTCCAGCTCCAAGGACAGCTGGTTTTGGTGAAAATTAGGTTGTATCTCATTGTCCACCTCACTACGGTAGGAAAGAGGCATCATTGTCCACCTCACTACGGTAGGAAAGAGGCATCGTTGTCCACCTCACTACGGTAGGAAAGAGGCATCATTGTCCACCTCACTACGGTAGGAAAGAGGCATCATTGTCCACCTCACTACAGTAGGAAAGAGGCATCATTGTCCACCTCACTACGGTAGGAAAGAGGCATCGTTGTCCGCCTCACTACAGTAGGAAAGAGGCATCATTGTCCACCTCACTACAGTAGGAAAGAGGCATCATTGTCCACCTCACTATGGTAGGAAAGAGGCATCGTTGTCCACCTCACCATGGTAGGAAAGAGGCATCGTTGTCAATCTCACTACGGTAGGAAAGAGGCATCGTTGTCCACCTCACTATGGTAGGAGAGAGGCATCGTTGTCAATCTCACTACGGTAGGAAAGAGGCATCGTTGTCCACCTCACCATGGTAGGAAAGAGGCATCGTTGTCAATCTCACTACGGTAGGAGAGAGGCATCGTTGTACACCTCACTACGGTAGGAGAGAGGCATCGTTGTCCACCTCACTAAGGTAGGAAAGAGGCATCTTTGTCAACCTCACTACGGTAGGAAAGAGGCATCGTTGTCCACCTCAATACGGTAGGAAAGAGAAACCTTTGTCCACCTCACTATGGTAGGAAAGAGGCATCGTTGTCAACCTCACTACGGTAGGAAAGAGGCATCGTTGTCCACCTCACCATGGTAGGAAAGAGGCATCGTTGTCAATCTCACTACGGTAGGAGAGAGGCATCGTTGTCCACCTCACTATGGTAGGAAAGAGGCATCGTTGTCCACCTCACTAAGGTAGGAAAGAGGCATCGTTGTCCACCTCACTATGGTAGGAAAGAGGCATCGTTGTCCACCTCAATACGGTAGGAAAGAGAAACCTTTGTCCACCTCACTATGGTAGGAAAGAGGCATCGTTGTCAACCTCACTACGGTAGGAAAGAGGCATCGTTGTCCACCTCACTACGGTAGGAAAGAGGCATCGTTGTCCACCTCACTACGGTAGGAAAGAGGCATCGTTGTCCACTTCACTACGGTAGGAGAGAGGCATCGTTGTCAATCTCACTACGGTAGGAAAGAGGCATCGTTGTCCACCTCACTATGGTAGGAAAGAGGCATCGTTGTCAATCTCACTACGGTAGGAGAGAGGCATCGTTGTACACCTCACTACGGTAGGAGAGAGGCATCGTTGTCCACCTCACTAAGGTAGGAAAGAGGCATCGTTGTCAACCTCACTATGGTAGGAAAGAGGCATCGTTGTCCACCTCACTATGGTAGGAAAGAGGCATCGTTGTTCACCTCACTAAGGTAGGAAAGAGGCATCGTTGTCCACCTCACTATGGTAGGAAAGAGGCATCGTTGTCCACCTCAATACGGTAGAAAGAGAAACCTTTGTCCACCTCACTATGGTAGGAAAGAGGCATCGTTGTCAACCTCACTACGGTAGGAAAGAGGCATCGTTGTCCACCTCACTACGGTAGGAAAGAGGCATCGTTGTCCACCTCACTACAATAGGAAAGAGGCATCGTTGTCCACCTCACTACGGTAGGAAAGAGGCATCGTTGTCCACCTCAACACGGTAGGAAAGAAGCATCGTTGTCCACCTCACTACGGTAGGAAAGAGGCATCGTTGTCCACCTCACTACGGTAGGAAAGAGAAACCTTTGTCCACCTCACTACGGTAGGAAAGAGGCATCGTTGTACACCTCACTACAGTAGGAAAGAGGCATCGTTGTCCACCTAACTACAGTAGGAAAGAGGCATCGTTGTCCACCTCACTACAGTAGGAAAGAGGCATCGTTGTCCACCTCACTACAGTAGGAAAGAGGCATCGTTGTCCACCTAACTACAGTAGGAAAGAGGCATCGTTGTCCACCTCACTACGGTAGGAAAGAGAAACCTTTGTCCACCTCACTATGGTAGGAGAGAGGCATCGTTGTCAATCTCACTACGGTAGGAAAGAGGCATCGTTGTCCACCTCACTATGGTAGGAAAGAGGCATCGTTGTCAATCTCACTACGGTAGGAGAGAAGCATCGTTGTACACCTCACTACGGTAGGAGAGAGGCATCGTTGTCCACCTCACTAAGGTAGGAAAGAGGGATCGTTGTCAACCTCACTACGGTAGGAAAGAGGCATCGTTGTCCACCTCACTATGGTAGGAAAGAGGCATCGTTGTCCACCTCACTAAGGTAGGAAAGAGGCATCGTTGTCCACCTCACTATGGTAGGAAAGAGGCATCGTTGTCCACCTCAATACGGTAGGAAAGAGAAACCTTTGTCCACCTCACTATGGTAGGAAAGAGGCATCGTTGTCAACCTCACTACAATAGGAAAGAGGCATCGTTGTCCACCTCACTACGGTAGGAAAGAGGCATCGTTGTCCACCTCACTACGGTAGGAAAGAGGCATCGTTGTCCACCTCACTACGGTAGGAAAGAGGCATCGTTGTCCACTTCACTACGGTAGGAGAGAGGCATCGTTGTCAATCTCACTACGGTAGGAAAGAGGCATCGTTGTCAATCTCACTATGGTAGGAAAGAGGCATCGTTGTCAATCTCACTATGGTAGGAAAGAGGCATCGTTGTCCACCTCACTACGGTAGGAAAGAGGCATCGTTGTCCACCTCACTACGGTAGGAAAGAGGCATCGTTGTCCACTTCACTACGGTAGGAGAGAGGCATCGTTGTCAATCTCACTACGGTAGGAAAGAGGCATCGTTGTCCACCTCACTATGGTAGGAAAGAGGCATCGTTGTCAATCTCACTACGGTAGGAGAGAGGCATCGTTGTACACCTCACTACGGTAGGAGAGAGGCATCGTTGTCCACCTCACTAAGGTAGGAAAGAGGCATCGTTGTCAACCTCACTATGGTAGGAAAGAGGCATCGTTGTCCACCTCACTATGGTAGGAAAGAGGCATCGTTGTCCACCTCACTAAGGTAGGAAAGAGGCATCGTTGTCCACCTCACTATGGTAGGAAAGAGGCATCGTTGTCCACCTCAATACGGTAGAAAGAGAAACCTTTGTCCACCTCACTATGGTAGGAAAGAGGCATCGTTGTCAACCTCACTACGGTAGGAAAGAGGCATCGTTGTCCACCTCACTACGGTAGGAAAGAGGCATCGTTGTCCACCTCACTACGGTAGGAAAGAGGCATCGTTGTCCACCTCACTACGGTAGGAAAGAGGCATCATTGTCCACCTCAACACGGTAGGAAAGAAGCATCGTTGTCCACCTCACTACGGTAGGAAAGAGGCATCGTTGTCCACCTCACTACGGTGGGAAAGATGCATCGTTGCCAACCTCACTACGGTAGGAAAGAGGCATCGTTGTCCACCTCACTACGGTAGGAAAGAGGCATCGTTGTCCACCTCACTACGGTAGGAAAGAGGCATCGTTGTCCACCTCACTACGGTAGGAGAGAGGCATCGTTGTCCACCTCACTACGGTAGGAGAGAGGCATCGTTGTCCACTTCACTACGATAGGAAAGAGGCATCGTTGTCCACCTCACTACGGTAGGAAAGAGGCATCGTTGTCCACCTCACTACGGTAGGAAAGAGGCATCGTTGTCCACCTCACTACGGTAGGAAAGAGGCATCGTTGTCCACCTCACTACAGTAGGAAAGAGGCATCGTTGTCCACCTCACTACGGTAGGAAAGAGGCATCGTTGTCCACCTCACTACGGTAGGAAAGAGGCATCATTGTCCACCTCACTACGGTAAGAAAGAGAAACCTTTGCCCACCTCACTACGGTAGGAAAGAGGCATCGTTGTCCACCTCAACACGGTAGGAAAGAGGCATCGTTGTCCACCTCACTACGGTAGGAAAGAGGCACCGCTCATGTCTGACATTTTCAATTCCTGGATCAATAACCATAACTTTCACTTATGATCAATAACCGGTTATTGATCCAGGGAATTTGATCTGTGAATATATTTCCAACTTTACCCAGCTAAGCCTCTACGTCTCAGCATCTCCCACCCTCCCTCCAGCCTGTTCCACCTCACACCCTCACACCCTCCCTCCAGCCTTTTCCACCTCACACCCTCCCATCAGCCTGTTCCACCTCACACCCTCCATCCAGCCCGCTCCACTCACACCCTCCCTGCAGCCTGTTCCACCTCACATCCTCACACCCTCCCATCAGCCTGTTCCACCTCACACACTCACACCCTGCCTCCAGCCTGTTCCACCTCACACCCTGCCTCCAGCCTGTTCCACCTCACACCCTCCCTCCAACCTGTTCCACCTCACACCCTCACACCCTCCATCCAGCCCGTTCCACTCACACTCTGCCTCCAGCCTGTTCCACCTCACACCCTCCCTCCAGCCTGTTCCACCTCACACCCTCACACCCTCCCTCCAGACTGTTCCACTCACACCCTCACACTCTCCATCCAGCCCGTTCCACTCACACCCTCCCATCAGCCTGTTCCACCTCACACCCTCACACCTCACACCCTCCCTCCAGCCTGTTCCACCTCAAACCCTGCCTCCAGCCTGTTCCACTCACACCCTCCCTCCAGCCTGTTCCACTCACACCCTCCCTCCAGCCTGTTCCACTCACACCCTCCCTCCAGCCTGTTCCACCTCACACCCTCAGACCTCACACCCTCTGTCCAGCCTGTTCCACCTCACACCCTCCCTCCAGCCTGTTCCACCTCACACCCTCACACCTCACACCCTCCTTCCAGCCTGTTGCAACACTCCTCTTCCATTACACACTGCTGGAAAAGCCAATGCCAATGGAAAATGGAAAATATGAAATTGAAAATGTCAAATGGTAAATGTCAAAATAGAACAGATAAAATTTAAAATGCCAAATGGTAAAGGGTAGATACAAAAAAAGCTTTTTTTCCCCATCTAGCTTTTCCATTTCCCATTATGATTTTCATAATGGATGTTTCACTTTTCTTATTTCCATTGACATTTACAATTTCATCTTTACAACTTAAGCTTTCAGTTTGAGCTTTTC